>NC_085861.1:48068721-48111221 GCF_034702125.1 Engraulis encrasicolus | reverse complement strand
TCATCTCATCTGCATATCCCCTCTGAACCTGTGGTAAGGAGGGTTAATTTGAGGGTCAGCATCTCTATAAACGCTCATGAAGAAAAATAAGCATCACAAACACGCCTCTCGCTGAGCTGCCCTCTACTTAGTCAAACGAGTACAGTACACACCATACAATTTCAAAAGCTTGCTAAGTCGGGGAGGAATACTATCAAGGCCAATTGGATTGTAAGTTCTCCTTGCTTGAAATGCTTTAAAGACACAAAATATAGTGCATTGGTTATATATACATAAACTAGAAGCACTCAGAGATCGCAGACCTCTGCCAAGGAAGCTGCTTGATAGAACATTTGACTATGTTACACCCCGCAATTCAATTTCTGGTCACTAGGGGCGTCTAGATATATAGGCCAGCAATGGTGAAGAATCTTTTAAAAAGTCCTGGTTCCGGTTCGTGATCCGGATCACCACCAGAATTTAATCACTTGTTCCTTGGGTCATTACTAACAACGCCACAAAGTTTCGTCCACATCAGTTGATTAGTTTTTGAGTTATGCTGCTGACAGAATCTTTCAAAAAGTCCTGGTTCCGGTTCATGATCCAGATCACCACCAGAATTTAATCACTTGTTCCATGGGTCATTATCAACAACTCCAGAAAGTTTCGTCCAAATCCGTTGATTAGTTTTTGAGTTATGCTGCTGACAAACAAACAGACAGACAAACAGACAGGCAGACAAACAGACAGACAGACAAACCAACGCAACCGAAAACATTGCCTCCTTGGCGGAGGTAACAATCATGCTATCTTAGTGCATTGATTGTATCATGCACAGTATGAATCTGTTAGGGGTACATTTATCCATCAGTGCATTTCACAATTTAAGGATGAGCCAGTGCTAAATGTGGGGCATGACCTGTCTTAGTGTACTTGTAGTACTTGTAGTAGTTCTACACAGTACACAACATTCATAATGTGCTCTTGTTTCAGCATGTGTTGTTTGATCTCTGTTTCAAAGCATTAATGCATGTTTCTTTTTCATATTGATAACCATCTGCAGGCTTGTCAGTATTATTTAGGTAAATACGTATTGAATTCATTCCCTTTCATACACATATTAACTACATACGTCCCCATTCACCATTGCCAGACATCCGCTGATTTATTAGTATAATTTTAACAAACACATTCCCGCAGAAATGGGTTTATTTTTTGTCCTCATATCTCAAATTGGTGCTTTCACACGCATATCATCTCCTCTATCACTGGCCTGGTTGTGGCTAACCATTTGTTATTCATGCTAGCATTCTGCTGCTCTGACACAATGATTGGTTAATATTGCATTCTACTCAATTGCAGAGGCACTGGTTGGTTGGCTGGCATTCTACTGCTCTGACATAAGCGATGGCTTGTATGCTTGGCATTCTGCTGCCGTCTGTCCTATATGAAGTGACCGCATGCTCCACACAGAGATCAATGGGTGCCACAACTAAGCGGCCGGCGGGCCATGGGACAGGGAGAGAAGCTGTGGCCCGGAGTTTAATGACAGGCTCCCTCCATCATTACCACGCCTCTGGCAACCTCCGCGGGCACAGCATAAACACACACACACACTCACACGCAAACAGTATAAACTCACCCATAAACACACACTCACACAAACGCAATACAGTATAAACTCACACATAACCACACACACACACACACACACACACTCTCACAAGTGCACACAAATGTAAACATACAGTACATTTGAGTGATTTGCATACTCACACCAAAAAAACACACATACACGCACACACTGATACAAATTGCCACCCCTCTTCCATCTCTGCCCATCTACGCAAGCTGTGCCAATCCTATGTCTATGTGCCAGACTTTTATTTCATTCTACTCTCCGCCTGCCATGCCTCTTTTTACATGTGCTCATATTATGGGGGGGCTGAACCTCATAAAACAAGCCCCAACATGGTGCTGTGAGAGGCTGCAATAGGCCGGCCTCATCGCATGTCAACGCCACGGCAGCACCCTACAAGCGGCAGGCTGTGCTCAATGGACCCATAAAACCTGTTCCTGACGCAGTTCAAAAACCATAATCGACAACCACCATTTTTTTCTGACCTTGGCTGTGTACTTCTGAAAGTACAGCACATAGTTTATTAATAACATGCTCTGTGTGTTTTTTTTTTTTACTTTCTTTTCTCAGCTAGATTTATGCAGGCGGTTGTGCAGCCAGAGAACTCAGTGGCACGCCACCACGCAAAATATACAGCCGGCCCTTCCAAAACCCGTTCACTATGGCATATTGGGATGGAAAGCTCCTGCTAAAACAATAAGTGGACGGCTAATAGTTGACATTTCCATTTGCTAACCACGGCGATCCATTGATTAAGTCGATTCAAGACATACGAGCAATTTGTCCGCTTTGGGCAGTGAAAGGGAGATCTGCCCAAACCAGTCTATTTACAGTATGGAGTACATTTCCTCAAGTTCAATATTTTTTTTTCGCCACGTCTACAGTTCTAGGAGTATAAAGATGAGGAGAAACTCCTCCTCGGTCTCTCTCTGTGCTGGCCAAAGTAGAAAGCCTTTGACAGCAGTACTCCTTCAGTCTGTTTGTTTGTCTGTCTGTGTTTGTGTCTGTGGTTGTGAGCATGCATACATATCTCAACTCAATATCTAAACTGTTTGTCTAAAGAGAACGTCGCATGTAAAAGGTGTGTTGTTAGGTATTAACATGTGTTCATACAGACTATGTAGTCACTGGAATTTGTGCCACGAAAAAGACATCAACACACAAGGAAAAAGAGAGAGAATATAATACACACATCTGTGCAGGTGCAGGACTGGAAAAGGGGTACTTTGATGAAGGATGTGTCCAACACATCATGTATTGGGGAGCTTTTATTATAGTGCAGATAAACGACACACAACAAACATCCGCACCACTTGATATCAGTGACCACTGCTCTGATGTTTGATCACTTTGATTTCCATGATTTTCCACTAGACTCCATAGATTTTGACTAAACTCTTTGTTTTTCAGAGTCAGCATTTTTAATAATGGCTTTCCCTACAAGGGATGCAAGTTATCAAAGGTTCATTGGAAAAATGTTGTATGTTGAAAGTGATGTGGATGAGAGGGCAAGAGGCATGCCATGATTACAGGTGGTGGGGAGTGATTACAGGACCCTGTTATGGCAGCAGGTGTTACAGGTACAAGGAGTGTGCCCCAATATGCCCACTGCCCATCTCAACACACACACACATGATGCACGCACGCACGCATGCACAGGGATAGACACACACACACACACACACACACACACACACACACACACACACACACACACACACACACACACACACACACACACACACACACACACACACACACACACACACACACACACACACACACTTATATGTGTACATACACAAGCATGAGTACACACCATGCACATACACGTACACATACGCATACACATGTATACATGTGCACACACATGCACAGATTTCTCCGTCTGCATGTGGCCTGTTCCATGTGGCCAAGCCCAGGCAGAATGGCTTCAGCACGCTCCATTTAGTATTGTTTCCAGCCATTGCTGCCTAATGAGCATTGACTCTGGCTTGGCTTTGAAATTATTGGACCAGCCTTTGATCAATTGCCATAGACCACAGCAAGATTGTTGTATGTTTTTTGTCTACTTTTTGACTAATGGTACTGATATATTAAGCGTTTCCCAATGCATGTTGGCAGTGAAAACAATATTTTTTCCTCTCGTGAATAACTTAACACATTCCGCTGGTTCCAGCTTAGCTGCTTTGATTGCATGTAGCTGGTATTCGTGACTGTGTTCAGGTCACCTGGGGCAATGCTGTGGAGTTAGATGTCAAAAGACACGTCAGCCATGAGGTTGCAAGAGAACCAACTCCAACTCCTTAAAACCAATAACCTAGAGTTGTCACATCTCGGACTGTTCTTCTTGTGCAAAAGTCATCAAGACCAGGAATGCATAAAGATAAGGCAAATAAAGGCAGAGATAGAGACAGAGCCTGTAGAAACAGTTGCACAACATGACACATCTGCACTGCACACCACAGCCAACATCAGGCTATGACTGACAAATTTTGTAACTGGCTCTGGGATGGCCTAACATGGCCAAATGTTTGTTTGATTTTACTGATGACATTGTAAACAAACACAGACGGTTTAATTAGGAAAATGTTTGCAAACAAATCAAAAACAATTCAGAGGATTTTTGAAGAATCATAATGGTTGAATGCATGCTCCTGTGTGTACAGTAAGCTTACAATTCAATAGTGTTTCCAGCATCCCAGGACCAGGATGTCCAAGCTGAGCCACTGAAAGGCCACTGTGCTCTCCCCAGCTTAACTCTGACCAGCCCTTCGCCACCATACAACGCAGTCCAGCACATAAAAGCACACATCTGAAACCAGGACAATGTCTTTCTGGTACCACACATCCCAATGGCCCTCTGACCACAAGGCTACACACACACACACACACACACACACACACACACACACACACACACACACACACATACACGCTCGCGCCATGGCTGTGGTGGTAGCATATAATACCGGGCTTAGAGTGTGCGACTTTTGTCCCGACTTTGTCACGATTTGTCCCTCGTACGACTTTTTGAGAATCGGGCCGATTTCTTGATCAATCGGAGGCCAATTGCGAGTCTTGCATCGTGTACATGGGGTAACGACAAGTGATTTCACGTCACGATCGAGCAATCGAAGGGTCGCAAGACAATCAAAACTGTTTGAAATCCAGGTCACCCCTCGTGAGTAACGACCCAATTTGACACTACACATGCACAAATTGACAGGGCGGCGGGATTCGCTCTTGAGCGTCTCATCATCTCCACATCAGGTGCGTGTTTCCCTTTCCCGTTTTTGTCATCTGCAGTTCCTGAAAAAACCTGTTAGCAGTGTGAGCATTCTGCTCGCAGCTGACCCTTGGCTCGTATAGTGTGAGGACGTGAGTCGTGAAATTTGAACTTTTAAATCGTTTATTTTTCCCTCGAGCAGTGTGAGAAGGAGCTTAATACCCACGATTGAAAATATTGTACAGTGTAAGCCCGCCTTTACTGAGCATGACATGGCACAAATGCCATATTGGCTACCATTTCGCATACAAACACACGCACACCAAAGAATGACAAAGAATGATAGGGATTAGTACTGCCTTCCAAAGAATTACTAGAGAATTGTATGATGAAACCAAGTGCAACAGCAGGAGAGAGATGAGTCAGACATACTGGCTAGATGCTGTGTGTGTGTGTGTGTGTGTGTGTGTGTGTGTGTGTGTGTGTGTGTGTGTGTGTGTGTGTGTGTGTGTGTGTGTGTGTGTGTGTGTGTGTGTGTGTGTGTGTGTGTGTGTGTGTGTGTGTGTGTGTGTGAGCATGCGTGTGTCTAAGAAAGGAGGACCCGTTTTATGCATGCAATGGAGATTCAATGTTTTGCTTTGCGTAGGAGAGACAGAGAGACAGAGAGACAAAGAGCAAATAACATGAATTTCCTTTCCGTCTCTTTATTCTCAGATGTTCCAATTGCTACCCTATATCAACGAAATGCCCGTCTAACAGTTCAGGAAAAGACGTCCTCCGAATGGGCCACTTCATCCACAACACTGGATAGAAGCTCTGACATTCATCTTCTCGACTTTCATAGACTTTCAAGACAAAGTGCACTGTATGTGGCAGTGAATATTCAGCTGACAATCAAATTACCGGCTGCATCAAAACCAATCCACAAAACTGGAAGGCTAGCCCAGATAGAAGAGTGCACTACCGGAAACCTTTAACATGAGATTTGAAATAGGTTTTAAGATGATCAGGCACAGTACAAATTAGCCCATAGCAGTTTCTAAGATGACGAGGAAAATTCATGCCAATACTGAGACTAGCTGTCCATTGGGTGGTATTTTTTAAAAAAAGTTAACAACAAACACACTTGCACAGCCATTTCTCGTTTAGCGAGACAACTCTCTGGTCTCTGTGTTTTTTTTGCTGACACTCTGTGTTTGAGCATCCCTGAAAAAAAAACATGTGAGTGTGTTTGCCAAGCCTGAATTGCAGCCTTGGTCATAATTACATGAGGCCATTCAGCAACTCAAAGGAGAACTGGACACTCTGCTCTGCTCTGTTCCGATCCAACTCCTGCATCCCGTTCCAACTCCAGTTCCAGCACCGTCTCTCCATCCCTCGTCAGTCATGACTGCCTCCACAAGAGCCATTTATATGACTATGCAGAGCAGAGCTTTACAAGATCTGACCATGTGGCATATTACAATATTACAGGACGGGCCTCACCAGGACCAAAATACACAGACCTGCAGCAGCATTTGGAGCTGCGTTTAGCCTGGCGTATGTTTGCCTGGCAGGAAGCACGGTCAAATAAGGGCACACATTTACTGGTGTCTGTCTGCACCCATCTACAGTACAACATGCAGGCACAGAGATGGGATAAAAACAAATTCTACAAAGGCAGACCGTACACAAACGAGCCATACACAGATGATGTTGTTGTTGTTGTTATGACGGACTGTTGCGTGTGTCCGGAGAGGAACAAACAGGAAGGGAAAGACAGAGGGGGAGAGCGGAGAAACCAAAGCGAACTGAAAACGAATGGAGAGAAATTAGAGCAACAAATCCGACGGCATCAAATCCAGGACAGCACTTCTAAACACTGCACATCAAAAAGCTCTTCTCTCTGACTCATGGAACAGAATCAGGCGGACAGTGTCTCAAACAGAGATGCTGAAAGGGACTCCTTGTTGGGCGGTGTAACAGAGACGTCCGTGGCACATCGCCCAAACAACCAATTAACAGCAATGACAATAAGATGGGGACAGATGAGTGCATATGGAAGGAAAAATGGCTCTCACAAGGCATTTCCCCACTGCAGTCCCAAGGTCCAGATGGTGTTTTAACATGGGACACGTAACGTGAAAGGGCAGCATGTTTGCAGTCCGGTATTTTAATGCAATTGTCAACAGAGGGGTTTGGGAGGCAGTTGGCTGTGTGACATTTCGAGAGGACTGAGTTAGCTAGACTTTTTGGTGAAAGAGATGGACAACACAGATTGAGAAAGTAAAACTTCTACCAGGTATCCCATACCTACGGCCTGTCCTCTCACCTGATCTGACCTTGGATCAATTGGGTCAGTGAAATAGCTTAAAGAAATGTGGCAGAGTTAATTCATTGAGGGGCTCTTTGCATGTGTCATGACACATCTCTGATATTTGATCTGATGGAGAGCCAAGTGTAAGCAGAATGGGAAGTCAGTATGGGGTGTGAGGGATGTTAGGTGATGGAGATGTGACTGAGCAAAAATTATCTATGAGTCTCCATCTGGTGACAATTGGCATGGTTGTTGTGGGATGTGGATGGGTAAGCGTGGTGGGTGCTAGCTGCCTTTCATGCCCACAGCTCTGTGGTGACGTGTGAATGCAGCGCGACCACCATCCCCACTTCAAACACTTCGTACACTAGTGGTTCTGGGGCAGCAATAGATAGCTTAAATAGAGAACAGATGGGGGGGATACAAACAGGCGAAACATAGATAGAGAAAGAGCGTGCGATGAAGAAAGAGAAATAGGATGAGGAGGTGGGGTGTCATATGATATCACTGTGGATCACAGAGATCAAGACATTCAAAAATATGGAGAGAAAGAAGAGAGATATAGAAAATGGAAATCAAGAGTGAGAAAGACAAATACATATCTATAGGGAGTGTTTTGGCAAAAGAGAGGGAGAATGTGTGCAAGTGTGAGTGAACAGGAGGATAAACAGCAGTGAGATGAGGAATGAGATAAGATAGCGTGGGAGAGAGGTTGATAAGTACCGACACGTCATGTTTGAATGCCGCAGCCCCGAGGACACCAAGGGGGAAAAACCATCCCCTCACTCCGGCCAGGACTATGAGGGCTAGTGGCTTCAATCCTGAATTATGAACCCCAGATCATGTTTTGATGGATGTTGGAATCGGAAAGAGAGGGAGAAGGAAAAAAATAACATTGCATTGTGAACCCCAGATCATGTTTAGATGGATGCTGCATTCAGAAAAAAACGTGACTAGCCACAAAAACACAGGCCACAAGCTGGCAATGGAGATTTTTTTTTTTTTTTTTTTGCTGATTCTGTAAGTTGAGGTCTTGAAGAACATATTCAAAGATTCAAAACAGTGGTGAATTTCTCAAAACCAAAGTTGCTTACTACATTAGCTACTTTGTTGTTTTCAATGCATTTTCCCATTGGCAACTACCGAAGTTGCTAACAGGCTAACAACTTCTCTTTTGAGAAACTCACCCCAGTATTGGTTTGTCTTAAAACATACATTTTGTCTTCAACCCACTAACGTTGTAATAACAAAGTCTTATTATGTTACTTAAGGCTCTAGGTAACGCCACTGTGTTGTTATGATGTAGTTGTGTCGTTTCAGCAAAGGGTGAATAGGCCCAGTGGCAGGCCCATCTGCACAAATAGGATAAAAGGGCTAGCTTTATGTCTTTTCTATGGACAAGAGGAACTTTCAGAGCTGAATTCTCTGTTTTTCTACTTTGTTACCACATTCCAAAGGCCACAAATTCATCAGATATCACCAGATTATCATGTATAAGGTATCATTGTAGAACTTAGAATCTGCACTATCAGAATCTACGATTAACCCAATATGCCTTGGGGCCTACAGTACTTGCAGCCTTTTTTCTCGTGTCTGGGCACATATCTCCATACTTCAGTCAGGACTTCCAGGGCAAGTGGCTCCATGCCTGCATGGTGAACCCCGGATACTAAGCGTCTTTCCTGGGCTCCGAAAACTACTTCATCTGCCATGGCTGGCACAGTTGCCATAGCAAACTCGTAAGTGCGCTTGAAAGGAAAATAAACAACTTGCATAAAACTAGGAAACACAGGATGAAGACGGGGTGATGTGATTTGCACGGTTCGTAAATAAAAGATTTCCATCGTTCATAAATAGCATGCAAGCAGAAAGCCATTACCCCTGTGTGCTGAGGGGGCTGCCTGCAAAACAAAACAACACAAACAAGCACACACAAGCACACACACACACACACACACACACACACACACACACACACACACACACACACACACACACACACCATAACGACATGCACACCTGCACACACCCAAGCACTCAAGCAAGCACACAAAAGTCAACAAGACTGAAAACAGGTAGGTCACGCAACAAGTAAATACACAAATTAGCACAAAAAAGCAAATAGGTACAAACAACACCCGCTCACACTCACACAGCTGTGCAAGGTCAGGCCCACACACACTCACATACGTCAAACTCTGTATTAGCATGCAACCGAGTGGGACAGCTCTGCTCGATGCAAAACATGCATCACCTCGGGCTTAGCAAGCAGGCAGACCATCACAAGCCCAACACAGGAGGACACAGAGCATCAGCAAACATGACAGTGCAGTGGAGCTGAGCAGAGCACAGGAGAGCAGTGTTGCCAGATTGGGCGGTTTCCCACCCAATTGGGCTGCTTAGGATGGCCATCTGCGGGTAAAAATGGCATTTAGCAGGAAAAAAACGCCCAATATTTGACATAGAAATCAATTGAATTGGGCAGGATTTAGCGCTTCCAGGTGGGTTTTGAGCATTTTTTGGGGCTGGATATCTTCAGCCTCATCGGGCAACCTTGCAGGAGAGCCGGGTAGAACGTGGAAGGAATGCCTGAGTGCTTCCACATGCAAAAAGCGGCCACATCACACAGAGCCGGCCTCGTGCCAACACGTGCTGCGGTGCCCGCATGCAGGCTACCAGCGCCACCACCGCCTTTTAGCCCCAACCTGTAATCTACAGCAGGGGCATGCTGGGCGCTTCCACCATCGCCGCCACTGCCATCGCCACCACTGCCACCGCCTCCACCGTCACCACTGCACCACTGCCAGTGCGTCCAGTTAAACCCCTCCTGTTTGGACTGGGCCAGCTGGACGATCAGAGGAAAAAAAGAGGGAAGGCAGGGAGGGAAGGACAAGAAAAGAGAAAGCAGGCAGTGCAGCAGGAACCAAATCATTAAGGCTAGCAGGCCCTTTCAAGGAAAACTTCAAACCCTTAAAAGGGGGCTCTTTCTTTGAACTGATAAGAAGCCAGCAGAGCTCTCTGGGGCAAAAGGTGGTTTCCAATACAGAATGTTCTCCTGCTCTCCGCCCATCCCCGGGGTAACCTAACAGTCCAGGCAGAACCACAAGCATATTGGAACCAATATGACATTGGATCTCTTCATAACCAGTAGCTTACTGGAAGAGCTATGATGTGGACTATACCAGAGTGTAGGTTTATACGTTTATGGGTTGATATATGATTGATAATGTCCATCCAAAACTGAGACCAAACCTACACCCATGGGACAATAAATTAGAGCTGACAGAATCTGAGTTTAGGACCCAAAGCGAGTAATGGGGAGATTTCGTTGAAAAGGTTTTTTTAGGATTACAATGTTTTTTTGGGGGGGTTCAGAGCACACAATTTTATTTCATGCTCTGATTAAGCTCAACAACAAGAGCCAAACAGTTCAGTGTTGCTACGGAAAATGGTGTTTATCTTGGTGTATCACAAACTGAGTAGTCAAACCCTTTGCATGAGAACATCTGCGTGTTCCTTCCCAGACAGAAGAAGGACCTCTTTCAGAAGCCTCTGATTTTAAATGGAATGAATAGCCCCCATGAGACAACAAACTGTCGCTGTCAATCAAATATAGTGATGGGTTCAGTCCAAATGTCGACCACAAGAAAGACACAAGGGTAATGTAAGCACAACAAGAACACCAAAAATACGACAACAGTGTACACTGGCCTCTAGTTTACATATAAATAAGTCTTCATAGTAACAGAGATATCTGAGCACTACTTCTGACATCCCCATGGGACAAGACAACTTCTGAAATGCTCAAAAGACCTGTTCTTACATGGCCCTTCAGTTGTGTCCCAATTTGCATGTGGTCACAGCATGTCATTCATTAGTCTACACTCTGACTCATATTGTTGACATTCCCAGCCGAATGTGTATTTTCTTGTGCATGGGTGTGTGTTTTATTCTGCATCTCTGTGTGTGTGTGTGTGTGTGTGTGTGTGTGTGTGTGTGTGTGTGTGTGTTTGTGTGTGTGTGTGTGTGTGTGTGTGTGTGTGTGTGTGTGTGTGTGTGTGTGTGTGTGCGCGCGCGCGTGCCGGTGTGCGTGCAAGTGTGTGTGTGTGTATGTGTGTGTGTGTGTGTGTGTGTGTGTGTGTGTGTGTGTGTGTGTGTGTTTTCTTATATGCGGTTGTGCGTGTGCATGTGTTTTCTTCATGCCCCGGTTGCCATGCCCCTTGTTCCTATGCTACCTGCCATGATGAGCCACATTTGTCACAACAGCCCGGGGTGCATTTCTCAAAAATGTAGTTGTTAGCCAGTTAGCAACTGGGGTAGTTGCCAATGGGACATTGCATTGCAAACAACAACATAGCTAACGTAGTTAGCAACTATGGCTTCGAGAAATGCACCCCAGATCAGCTGGGAGACTCTCAGTGTAAACCATCTCCAGAAGAGAACAACAAAAGCACTATCACCTCGTCAGACCTGGAGAAGATTGGGGAACACTTTTCTCAGGGAGAGGGAGGGAGAAAAGAAAATGACACAACAAAACATCAAACAGCCAGGGTGATAGAGGAGGATAGACCATATGTGTTTATCCAAGAGGAGAGCGCTTATACACAGGAAGAGGAGGACAGACGCAGAGGAAGAGACAAACAGACAAACAGAGAGGCAGGCAGACAGACAAGACACAAAGATAGGAACAGAGGCATAGATTGAGAGGCTGAGACAGAGAGGTACAGTGGAGAGAGAGAGAGAGAGAGAGAGAGAGAGAGAGAGAGAGAGAGAGAGAGAGAGAGAGAGAGAGAGAGAGAGAGAGAGAGAGAGAGAGAGAGCAAAACCCAGAGAGGTAGACAGTTGTTTTTTTTTTAAAGAAAAGAGAGGGAGAGAAGCAGAGACATACCGTATAGTGAGAATGACACACACACACACACACACACACACACACACACACACACACACACACACACACACACACACACACACTGGGATTTGAGAGCCAGAGGATCTGTGTTTCCACAGATTCTTTCCCCAGGCGCTGCGGACAGAGCAGAGCTACAGTCAGCAGACTCTGAGGCTCCAGCAGAAGGCACCCAATGAACCTCCCAGCCTGCCCAGCCTCGCCTCCCCTACCCTCCTCTCCCTCTCCCTCACCACTATCAACAGCCCTTCGCAACACCCTCTGGAGCCCTCCTCACTGCCATTACCATCTGCATCAGCACCAGAGCTACTGCCTTCCCTGGCCCCCACCCACAACACCCTACCAACCATCTACTGTATGCCAGGGCTGTCAAACTCATGTTCACACTGGGCCAAAAAAGGCAAAAGTTGTGCATGCACTCACATAATACTCAAAAGGAAATTTCAGAAATTAAACACTCATTCCCATCGTGATACACATTTGGATTTTGGAATGATGTGACTGCCATCACCATCACCATCAGCACCAGCACCACCACCAGAGCCGCTGCCTTCCCTGGTCTACCCACCACAACCCCCTACCCACCATCTACACCAGGGCTGTCAAACTCACATTCACTTCACGGTGGGACAAAAATGGGCTAAAACTGTGCATGCACTCGTATACTACTGAAAGGGAAATTTCACAAATACTCATTCCCATCGGAATACACATTTGGAATGATCTCGTGAGCCAAATAAAATTACTCCACGGGCCAATCTTGGTTCTCGGAGCCTGAGTTTGACATCCCTGATCCCACCCTAACACCACCGATTGGGGGCTGCCCCCTTGCACGGGTGAGGCATCAATGCAATTTTGTTGTGCAGTGTGCAGTGTTCACTTGTGTGCTGTGGAGTGCTGTGTCACAATGACAATAGAAGTTTCACTTCACTTTCATCCACACCACCAACACCACCAGACCCACAATCTCGCCAGCCCACCTCACCATGTCCAGCCCCAGAGGCACTGCCTCCCCGGTCTTCATCCCCAACACCTGTAATACTACAGTACCTGCACCTATAGCAGCTAGGCTATGGTCTCCTGCCTTCCATTACCATTAAACATTTACCGTACCATTACGACCTCCTCCAGTGCCACAACCTCCCTTGCCCAAGCCAAAACGCCATCCAAACCAACACAAGCATCAACATTACTATTAACTCATTGCCATCACCTCCTCAGTATCATCCGCACTACCAATAGCACCAGCCAGAACCTACTGTATGATCTCTACTGTCCCTACATTACATTACGTTACATTGTATTTGGAAGACGCTTTTTAATCAAAGCCACTTACATGGAGTACATAATCACAGCCAACATCACTAGCAGATACGAAGTGCACAGGGACAGAACAACAAGTGCAGATGCAAAGAGGGGTTAGTGTTTTTTTCACTACACATACAGTAGAGTAGAGTACACATACATATTACGTCAATAGTCTGGCCTGGGACTAGGGAAGCTCAAGCTCACATCCCCTGCCCTGTCCTTCCCACTACCACCATCATCTACAGCAGTAGATCACCAGCTGCCCTTTCCAGAACCACCAACATCACCACCACCTCCAGAGCAAAAACAATGTCCTTTTTTCATTGCCCAATCCACCAGCAGTTATTCACCCACCTCTACCTCCACAACAATCCCCACAAATTATCCACCACCTTCACCTACAGCAGGGGTCCCCAAACTAAGGCCCTGGGGACGGATGCGGCCCGCCCGGATGCGGCCCCTTTGACCGGCCCTCTTCATCTCTACACCTCACCATTTGAACTGGCCCAAAGAAGCAATCCTCACAGGGAAAAAATCATGATAAAATATACTTTTTAAATATTTTATTTTGTTCATCTACAGGCCTTCCTACAGTTTAATATTCACTAACCTAGTGTGAATCACCAGAAGTTTCTTGTCTTGATAGTTTCTCATCTCACTGTAATATAAACAGGCCTACCATTTCTATTGTATCACACTGTCAATCACCATATTTTTCCAACCTTTCCTTGCTAGTTTTACATGGTTATTAGAAATGAAAAGGAATACTTGTGGTATTTCAAATAGAAAAATATGTGAAGCACTCACTTCTTTTGAAAATCACTTGTAATGATGAACTTCGTGCTAGAAATTATGGCTATAACAGCCTAGTATACAGCCCCCATGATTGATCCCGGCCCCTGATCACAGTCAGGAATGATAATGTGGCCCCCAGAGACAAAAGTTTGGGGACCCCTGACCTACAGGAACAGGATGTGTATAGCCGTTAAGTCCCATATCCACCACCACCACCACCTCAACAGCAGTTCACTATGGAACAGAAGGGGACCTCCTGTACTATATTCAAGCCTCACAAAACAGCACCATCTTCAAACCGTTTCTTCATTCCTACAATAGCAGCAAACTGACAGCAAAAGATTTTTAAAAAACTGTCCGTAAAATGTTAGCAGCTACTATTCGCCAGTGTTAATGGATCAATTTGAGGCTGCTTTTGATCTGGGGTGTGCAGAAGACTCCAGTAGACCACAGCTCAATTCAGACAGCCATAGTGGCCTTAAAGTGTCATCATGCTTTAAAAATCCACAGTGTAGACCAAAGCGTGCCATTCGTTAGGCTAATGGTGCATGCGTGCCACTGCTAAAAACCATGAGACTGGGAACACGATGGGAGAGCAGTGGGGAGAAGCTGAAACCAATAAGACTCATCAAGACCACCTAGACCAGGGTTTCCCAAAGTTTACCATGACAAGGACCCCCATATGCTGTTAAATTCCAGCCAAGGCCCCCCTTACATGGCTTGCGCTAAGCTTTTTTTTTTTCTGCGCACCCCATTTAACGACCATTGTCTATGAGTGTGTGTCAGTGTCTAATTGGGATATATAAGATAACTATAATGTTCATATCGGTAGTTGCTAGTTGTTGTTAGATAATTATGCAGTTTTTAACTTTAACTAATGGGAATATTGCTTAGCTGATAGTGGTTTACTTAAGTGCATTTTAATTTATCAAGTATTTATTTTGACGTGCTATACTTTCCTGCCAACCTTCCGCGGCCCCCCTAGCATCCCTTTACGGCCCCCCAGGGGTCCCCGACCCCCACTTTGAAAACCACTGACCTCGACACTATAGCAACTGCAGATACAGGTACTGACACAGATGAAGCCATTTTATAGATCTACTGTAGTATGGAAAAGCACTGCTCTTGATTTGACACGTTCGATACAGTACAACATTGGCACAGGCGTGGTGTGCATTTGGCACACATCTAGTCCTCATTTGGCACAGGTCTGGCCCTCATTTGAGATAGCTCCTGTGGATTTGGCCCATTTGGTATTTTCCGGGCCTGGTCCTGATTTGGAGTAAACGCTTGCTGCTTTGGCTTGGCTCAAGTATGATCACAGGTCTGATATGAATTTAGTTATGGTGTTGGGCCAGGCCTGGCAGGGTGGGTGTAGCCCAGGAGTGCCTTTGATATTGATGCACATTCAGTCATCGATAACTTTCCACAGATCTAGTTCGCTGACTAGGGATGAATGAAATCTGGACAAGGTGTGTTTTTTGCTGAGTTAGTTTTCGCCGACAGGCCTGGTTGTGTCTAGTGGGAATTGGCAAATCAGGCATAACCCAATTAGGACGTAAGAGAGCAAAAGGAGGAGACAGTCCAGGAGGACGTACAGTATACATGGACACAGAGACAAAGAGAAAAGGAATGAGATGAGGCAGACACAGCACAAGACAGAGATAGCCCATCGGTGGACACAGATACGTACTTAGAGCATGTAGTGAGAAAGAGAGAGAGAGAGGGGAGAGAGGGAAGAGACGGGAGAGAGAGAGAGAGAGAGAGAGAGAGAGAGAGAGAGAGAGAGAGAGAGAGAGAGAGAGAGAAAGAGCAAGAGCAAGAGCAAGAGCAAGAGCAAGAGCAAGAGCAAAGAAGAATGAAAGAGGCCCAAAAAGGCAAGGGTGAGAAAATATACAATGTGTTTTTCAAAGAGAAAGACAATAATACACAGAAAAGAAAAATAAGGGACTGAGAAAAAAGAGAGAAACAGAAACAAAGACAAGAAAGAAAGATACAGAGAAACAGAGAAGGAGGGGAAGAGAGGCAGCGACAGAGAGAAAGAGAGGGAGAGAGCGACAAAGAGACAGACTCAGACAAATAGAGAGAGAGAGAGAGAGAGAGAGAGAGAGAGAGAGAGAGAGAGAGAGAGAGAGAGAGAGAGAGAGAGAGAGAGAGAGAGAGAGAGAGAGAGAGACAGCGACAGAGAGAGAGAGAGAGAGAGAGATGGAGAGGCAGCAGGAGAGCAGTCTCTGGGCCCAGACAGGTCTTCTCCAGCTGACTAAACAGGGAGTGCATGAACGAGTGCTATTCTCGTAAATGGCACCGCCGGCCAGGGAAGCCCACAAGGGAGGGCAAAGGGGTCAGCTGTCCCGGGCCCAGGGAGATGGGGGGCCCATAATTGGGCCGTCATTACAGTGACTGTATAGGGTGGGGGGCCCTTTTGGAGGACTTTGTCCTGGGCCCAGGCAAAGCTGTAAGTGGCCCTGCTGCGAGCACTGCTCTGCTCCACTCTGCTCTGTGGAGCCGGTTCAGGCCACAGGCCAGGAGCGATGCCATATGCACTCTTCCCACACAACTAATTGGATCCACAAGTTACATCACGATGCCGACCCTGATGCTAGCACACAGAGACAAATGGTGGACACAGACACATCACGCACACACAAATGCACGGAAAAACAAATGCACTCACGCACACCGGCGCATTAACGAGGGGGCTAGCAAGGGCTCAAGCCCCGTGGCCACAGCCAATCAGGGGCCTCCTAAGCTGCCTTAATTAAAACAACAAACTATCACTGGCCGCCTTCATTATTGTAGTCCTAGAATCTATGGCTAAAATAAATGAACGTGCAATAGCCTGCTGTAAGAGACACAACACGAACCCACCCCAATGAGCAGCAGCCCGTAACATTGTATCATCCCGACACTTTAACAGCTGTAAAATGTAACAATGTTAACGTCTCAGCACCCGCGCACTTGCTGACAGAACAGCAGCAGAGTTTAGAAGTGAAGATAGAGATTAGGACTAGTTCTGGAACATGTCAGTGCACAGAAAATAGAGGTAGGCGACTGGTTACTATCTCATATTTTCACTGTTGATGGAGGCAAATCCGAAAACATCATAGAAAAACGGGAGAAAATATTGCCTACCGTTCCTACAACGTTTGGATTCTGAATTAGCGATGTTAGCTGCACATATCTACACGGCTTGCTAGCTGTGAGTTGGGTGTTTATGGGAAACCATGTGGATTTAAGTGGAATATTATCCTATTTGAAGTTCTGTGATCAAGCCAACGTTTGAAGGTAAGGCCATTGGTTATTAAATTGGCTGTGGCATGTTGACATGGGTCCATGCAGCCATTGCTAGCCTTGTGCTTTGAACTAGATTCCTTCAGATATTAATTTCCTTGCTCATGTGCGCTGCCTGTGCAATGTAGCCTAGGCTTGATTAACTTTGACGGAGGTGGATTCTTTTAGAAAAAGTTTACATGCTCAAAACGGTATCACTCGCTGGTAGGCTATTTTTTTCTTGATTAAGTGTTAATGTCTGTGCATAGTAGACTAACAGATGTAGGCAATCAAGGTTTAGCCTACAATTATTCACCATTTCAGAATGATTTAATTTTGCCAACCCCTTCACTGGGTCCGTGGATTTCGGTCTGTTGATTGAGGGAATCATGACGTTTTGCGCCGTTCCCAGACAAAGTGTCAAAAACGGATTTTAGGTAAATGTTTAGCCAATAACTTTTGCAGACTAACCAACCAGTGTGCTCTCTGTCGAGCAGTGTGTGAAAACTTGTTTTGAACATGCTAGCACGTCTCTCTCTCTCGTGCTCCCTCACTCTCCCTCTCGTAGGCTATGGTCTGCGTAGTGCGTAATCTAGCCTTATCGAATTTTTGACACACGGTGTAGGCTACAAGTTATCTTGCTTGCACGGTCTCACTGTAGGGGTGGTTTGTCCCGACTCACAGGCACCAGGGGAATATCAGAAAAGCTCCCTTCATGAACTTTAGGGAGACTTGGCTTGTCTGCGTTCCATTTCATGAAGCCACCGTGCCATTATTTTCACGGGCTATTTTCATAATATTTAATTCGGACATATCGTTGTTTGTGTGGTTTTCTGTTGTTGTCTTTGCAACTCATACGCATTGTAACGGGCGTGTGTGTGCACGAGTGATTTCCATAGCGACGACGAGACATGCGAAAGTCTGAAGCATGTTTAATGCTGTCCTGTCCGTCCCTGTCATCTGTCATCTGTGGTCGGAAATGAGCGATGTGAACGTCGGCCAAATGTAGCCAATTAACACGCTCGCACCCTAAATATTGCATGTAAATGGCGTTTCCCGACAACGGGAAAGCTGGGTTCGACAGGTAGACCAAGGGGCCACAACATAAAAATGTAGCCCCTGGGCCACAAGTGTTGATAAGGCGCCCCTGCACACACACTCAAAAATGCATGCATAATAGTCCAGCGGATGGGTGAATCGATCGTGCACTTTTGAGTAAAAGCATACAAATCGGTACACATATACGGTACTTCTTCATATGGTGATTAATATTAGCGTTGGAGACGTCACCAAAAAAATTATAGTTTTTGAGATGGTCACCAAATCAAATATGGCCTACCCATACTAGTGAAACCATCATGCATTGCATTTTAAAAGCCTGAAATTTGGTAAATATGTCGTATACTTCATGATGTACCTATTAATATTATATATAAGGCATTGTGGAGCACGAGCTAACATGCAAAGTGTACAGTATGTGAGTGTGTGTGTGTGTGTGTGTGTGTGTGTGTGTGTGTGTGTGTGTGTGTGTGTGTGTGTGTGTGTGTGTGTGTGTGTGTGTGTGTGTGTGTGTGTAAGTGTAAGTGTGCAAGTGTGTGTGTAAGTATGTGTTTGCATAACAGTGTAACAGTGAGTTTGCACAACAATGAAAAAGAGAGAAAAGTGTAAAATAAGAAATCAACTGAAAATTGTGAGAAAGCAAGAAAAAACATGCGAAAGAAATGAAAAACCAAGACATTAACCAATAGATAGAGAGGGGATGAAGCGAAAGAGAGGAGAGGACGACAAAAAAAATGAACGAAAAAAAGCAAGAGAAATCTCAGTGTGGTCATGACCTACTGGGGGCTAACCACGGTCCACCAGCTGAGGGAGAATATGACTCACCCACATCATCTGCACTCAACGGCCAAACCGCACCATCATCACACACACACACTCCAGCACTGCCTGACACACACACACACACACACACACACACACACACACACACACACACACACACACACACACACACACACACACACACACACACAAATACATAAACATGTATGCATTAGCAGGCAAACACGTATATACTGTCACACACATTCAACACACACACAAACACATCCAAATCTTTCAGTTCAAACGCACACCTCAAAGCATTTTCTTCTCTTCACACTCACTCTGCAACCTTACCAGCAACTTCAACTGCCAACACCCCGACTCATTTGTATCTGAACTAGAGATGTACAGGATCCAAGATCCGGTTCCGGCAGGATCTTAAGCCGTGGATCCAGTATCCGGCAGTTACCTAAAACTCAGGATCTGGGGCATCTCTACTTTTTACGTAGCCTAGGCTTTTCAGTCAGTCTTTCACAACCCCAGTCGCTGCATGGAGTGAAAGCCCTTTGGAAGCGACTGTTGAAGGCAGTGTAGCAGTAAGCAAAGTGAGTCTTAAAAATAGCTTGAGCCAACGTAATAAAAAGGGCCCTCGTGTGCGAGTTGGCCATGTGTTTCAACCCTTTCGTAGGATCCGGTATCCGGTTCCGGATCAGGCAGGATCTTAAGCAGTGGATCCGGTATCCGGTTCCGGATCAGGCAGGATCTTAAGCAGTGGATCCGGTATCCGGTTCCGGATCCGGCAAGATCTTAAGCAGTGGATCCGGTATCCGGCAGCATCCTAAAAATCAGGATCCGGTGCATCTCTAATCTGAACACAAAATATCACTGCCTGCCCGCCCACCCAATGGCCCAAACAAGCTGTGATGTAACAGGACTGTGCAGAGAGAGTCCCGTCTCTTTTTTTCTTTATTTTTCTCACTTTTTTTCTCTTCTTCCCCCCGAAAACAAGGGTACAACTGTTGCTGTGTGTTCCCCCATTTCCGCCCTGCTGTGTTATCGATCAAAGCAATAAGCCTTTTCAATCCCGCCCACACCTTGGAACAAACGAGCCTTAATGTTACAGGAGTGTCTGGTCTCTTCCCCAAATGAGGCGGACACTCTTCCTTTCTCCTCTGCTTTTCTCTCCTCTCCTCTCCTCTACTCTCCTCTTCTCTTCTCTCCTCTCCACTCCTCTGCTCTCCCCTCCTCTCCTGTCCTCTCCCTCTCCTCTCCTCTCCCTATCCTCTCCTCTCATCTCCTCTCCTCTCATCCCCTGTTCTCTCCTCTCCTCTCCTCTTTTCTCCACTCCTCTCCTCTCCTCTCTTCTCCTCTCCTCCCCTCCTCTCCTCTCATCTACTCTTTTCTCCTCTCCTCCCCTTTCCCCACCTCGCCACTCCTCTCCACACCTCTCCTCTCCTCTCCTCGCCGCTCTCCGCCCGCTCCACACTGCGGCCAGGGCTTTTGTCTTATCGATCAGGGCATCTCTGTCTAGACGGTAAGAAAACAGAACAGGGGCTGGAGCAGGACCATTTCCCCTGAGGCATGCCAAAACTACAGGGAAGAGAAGAGAAGAGAAGAGAAGAGAAGAGAAGAGAAGAGAAGAGAAGAGAAGAGAAGAGCAGAGCAGAGCAGAGCAGAGCAGAGCAGAGAAGAGAAGAGAAGAGAAGAGAAGAGAAGAGAAGAGAAGAGAAGAGAAGATGAGGGGGATGGAGTGGAGAGGTAGAGAGGAGAGAGGAGAGGAAGAGAGGAGAGAGGAAGAAAGAGAAATAGAGAGGAAACTGGACGCAGTTTCCCCCTGTCAAGAGTGGGTAACTGTCCATGGCCGTCCTGAGTGCAATTCTGTCTCCATAATGCACATGTCAGACTGGGCCTACTAGCATTGTCAACCAGTCATGCTCACTGAGGCACGAAGGCCATGATGGGGAAGAACCTTTGTTTAGTTTGTTTTGGCTAAAATATGTACGTAAAATGTATGTTATCCATGCCAGAGTCAAAGATTTTGCCAAGTAGTCCTGTACACCCCAATTTGAGTCCGTGTGTGTGTGTGTGTGTGTGTGTGTGTGTGTGTGTGTGTGTGTGTGTGTGTGTGTGTGTGTGTGTGTGTGTGTGTGTGTGTGTGTGTGTGTGTGTGTGTGTGTGCGTGCGTGCGTGCGTGTGTGTGTGTGTGTGTAGGAGGGGTGGGGGTGGCAATATAGTAGAGAAATGCTGGAAAAAGGGGGGATACATTAAAGAAAAAGAAAGGAGGAGGGGTGAAAGAAGACAGAGAGGGACAGATAAAGAGTCAGTGTGCAGAATGAAAGAGATAAGTGTCAGGAGAGAAGGAAAAGAAGAGGAGAGACTTACATTTAAGAGAAGACTTCTTCTGCACACACAGCCAGACTTTATGAATGAATGTATGAGGTAGACTATCTCTGTTTCATGCATGTATGAGGGAGAATATCTGTTTTCTGTTTTATTCTCTGTTCCAATGTGTGTGTGTGTGTGCGTGCGTGCGTGCGTGCGTGCGTGCGTGCGTGCGTGCGTGCGTGCGTGCGTGCGTGCGTGCGTGCGTGCGTGCGTGCGTGCTTGTATGTGTGTGTGTGTGTGTGTGTGTGTGTGTGTGTGTGAGGCCTGGTGAATTCATGAATAAATAAATAATTAACCAGGAGATATATTACCCCACACTGCTCTCTGTCAGACACACACAAAGACAGATACAGGACTCAGTGACAGATTACTTAGCGAAATAGAAGTTATGACTTTGTTTTCTATCTTCAACTTCAACTGTGCCAGGAAATTTTGACTTTGCTCACAGATTGTTCAGCTTACTTTTGATTTACACATTATTGACAATAGTATACCTACAATACTTGCAGTCACACCTGTTCACTAAACTTCAACGATCGGAATGGAACTGAATAACTACATGTATTTGAATGAGGAGAAAATACTGTGTCAGGAAAGTACAGAACAGATGATTTTGTAGAAAACACTTCATCCACAAAAGTGGTTCAAGGTGCATAAACGGTATAATAGCATATAAGACGGAAAGATTGTGTAAACAAAGAGATATAAAGAGATTGCGTTTGAGATGTGAGCAGAGCCTGGGGGAAAGAGGAGCTGTTGGAGCTACACTTTCCTGAAAAAGATACATGTGAGCCCTTATCCCACAGGGCTCTGGCAGGTGCGGTGGATTTAGGTTTGTGGTGTGCGGGTTACACAGTAACTGTGTGTGTGTGTGTGTGTGTGTGTGTGTGTGTGTGTGTGTGTGTGTGTGTGTGTGTGTGTGTGTGTGTGTGTGTGTGTGTGTGTGTGTGTGTGTGTGTGTGTGTGTGTGTGTGTGTGTGCGTGTGTGTGTGTGTGCGTGCGTGCGTGCATGTGCTTTCTCTCAAATTAAAGACATGATCGGTGTGACTCCTTGGTTTAATGTTTGAGACAAAGCAGACAGACAGACAGACACACACACACACACACACACACACACACACACACACACACACACACACACACACACACACACACACACACACACACACACACACACACACACACACACACACACACACAAGGAACATCGCAGTCAGAGAGTGAGCAAGGCACAGAGGGAGAATGTGGGAAAGAGACAGATACATTGACAAACAGAGAGAAAAAAACACAAGAGAAAAAAGAGAGAGAGAGAGGGGGGGGTGACAGAGAGAGAGAGAGAGAGAGAGAGAGAGAGAGAGAGAGAGAGAGAGAGAGAGAGAGAGAGAGAGATAGAGAGAGAGAGAGAGAGAGAGAGAGAGAGAGAGAGAGAGAGAGAGAGAGAGAAAGTTTATAATATAGAGGAAAGTGCTTGGTCAAGATGAAACTCTACAGTAATGTCTTGCATCCCTCGTGCTACTTTGTCTCTGTCTTTATCTGTCTAGTGTCTCTATGACTATGTGTAAAACATCAGATCTTCATCTTTGTCTGGCTCCTCTTCCTCTGGGGAATCCTCAACGCAACAGATAAAAGACGACACTGAGTGAGGGCCAAAGCTGACAGGCTTGGTTCCTCCAAGGACTGACAGTGCTGAATGATGGACTGACTGACAGCTGTGAACTAACAATCAGAGCACGAGGTGATGACAGAAAAACACATCACTTCCTAACCCCAGTCGCAGCGCTTGCCTCTTTGACCCTTGACCTTAGAGCAGACCTTACATGCTCCCCCACTGTTTCCTTTGTGTCATCCATGTTGCTGGCAGTGGGGACATGGTAGCGTATGGTTGCTATATTTTAACTTCTTTGATGTAGGCTTAAAAAATTATGTAGAGTTGCCAAAATCTTGAGTATGACAGAGGGAATAGCTTTATCTTTCAAAAATGATTCACATTGGGTTCCGTGCAGCTCAGGCATCTTTTTAATTCTTAAGAATTAGACTGACACTAAAGTAAACCTAAACTTAAATTAAATCTAATGTAAACCTCTATAGAACAATAATTATTGTTAGTACAAAATATACAATTATGAACAGAGAACTGTGTAGTGCATATATGCATGTATGTATTCTACTGTATCACTGTACCGTACAGAAAGAGATTGTTACGATCCTGCAGCCACATCAGATACACATACCTGTGCAGAGAGAGAGAGAGAGAGAGAGAGAGAGAGAGAGAGAGAGAGAGAGAGAGAGAGAGAGAGAGAGAGAGAGAGAGAGAAGAAGAAGAAGAAGAAGAAGAAGAAGAAGAAGAAGAAGAAGAAGAAGAAGAAGAAGAAGAAGAGAAAATAAGAGAAAGGGTTCATTGTCATATTTAGTGTTGCCACAATAATAAGCCTATTCATAGCATTGATAGCAAATTCTCTGCAAAAGTTGACCTAAATCCCTGCTAAGATTGTAATAGAGGAGTGGCAGTCTGGTGTAGACTGCTAATCGGTCCCTCTTGCGTAAGAGTAGACAGATGTCAGATGAATCTTAAATTAAAGGGTATTTACACAAGATTAAGACTGTATCCTGTACAAACATTTCACATTCTTCTGGGAATCTTTTGTGTGAGAACTGCCTGCCTTTCTCTGTGTGTGTGTGTGTGTGTGTGTGTGTGTGTGTGTGTGTGTGCGTGCGTGCGTGCGTGCGTGCGTGCGTGCGTGCGTGCGTGCGTGCGTGCGTGCGTGCGTGCGTGTGTGTGTGCGTGCGTGCGTGTATGTGTTTGTGCGTGTCTGTGTGTCTGTGTGTGTGTGTGTCTATGTGTCTATGTGTGTGTGTGTGTGTGTGTGCGTGCGTGTGTGTGCGTGTGTTGTACAGGAGGAAGTGCCAACAGGAAAACAGTCATTTGGGCAGGAGCAGGGCCCAGCGGGAGGCCTTCCGATGGGACCAGTGACAGATTAACTATACGGTAAACATCACAACATGTCATTTAGCACAGGCGGAACGGGGCAGGGAAGCATGTCTGCAAGTTTACAACTGTTTTCATGTTTCCTGTGGGGGTGGTGGATGTGTGTGTGCAGAATGACAGGAGAAATCAGGTGTTCATTTCATATGTGATATGGAATTTATATGTGAGGTTTTATAACTGATAACTGTGTGAGTGTCTCTATGTGTGTGTGTGTGTGTGTGTGTGTGTGTGTGTGTGTGTGTGTGTGTGTGTGTGTGTGTGTGTGTGTGTGTGTGTGTGTGTGTGTGTGTGTGTGTGTGTGTGTGTGTGTGTGTGCGCGCGTTCATGCGTGCGCGTGTGTGTGTGTGTGTGTGTACACGTGTGTGTGTGTGTGTGTTCATGCATGTGTGTGTGTGTGTGTGTGTGTGTGCACGTGTGTGTGTGTGTGTTCATGCATGTGTGTGTGTGTGTGTGCATGCGTGCATATGTACAGATGCGTGCACAGGTTTTCTGTGTTTATGTGTTTTCCAGAGGTTGTGTGTGACCTCTGGCTCTCTGTAAGAGCTTCTTGATCCCTCCAATCTGTTGGGCCCTCCGCCTCAATAGAGTGGACACTAGGCCCTCTGGTGCAGCTCCAACACTAACACTGACCTGGTGGCTTAACTACTGACCCAACGTGAAGACAGATAGACATTCTGTTCTCTGCAAGGACTCCCACACTCACACAAATCATACACAGATGCAAACGCGCGCACGCACACACACACACACACACACACACACACACACACACACACACACACACACACACACACACACACACACACACACACACACACACACACACACACACAGACACGCACACACACAGACACAAATACAGACACAGACACAGACACAGACACACACACACACACACACACACACACACACACACACACACACATACAGATATCATAGACAGGCAGACATTCTGTTCTCCGAAAACACCGCCAGAAACTCCTCCCTACGAACCACTTCACATAACCAGAGACCAACTCCTTCACACTCCCACGCACACAGATATAATATGAGTCATAAAAATATCCACCAACTTTTTACACAGAAATGACGCAGAAGTAGAGGGAACATACAACGCAAATAATTTTACACATACAGACAAGTACGCACACACAAACGCGCACACACGTGCGTACACACATGCACGCACGCACGCACACATGCACGCACGCACGCACGCACGCACGCACGCACGCACGCACGCACGCACACACACACACACACACACACACACACACACACACACACACACACACACACACACACACACACACACACACACACACACGCTACTGCAGTCAAACCTCCTCAACCATGATATATGGCTGTCAGCAATAGCAGCGGAGCTGGCGGGTAGCCTTCAGACTTCACACACGGGTGATTCCGTTCATCACACTGGTCTGGTGACCACATCACAGCACCGTGATCCAGGACTGACCTCCCTACCCACCAGCCTACCCACCAGCCTACCTACCAACCTACCTGCATGTATCCCCACTTCCCTGCCTTACAGACTTCCTGCCTGCCAGAGGTACCACTACCGACAGGGCCGTTTCAAGGTAATTGGGGGCCCTAGGCATAGAAGAACTTGGGGGGCCCTTTACTTCTCTTCAAATTATTGGGGAGAGGTCCCCCCCCCCACCCCCCGGAAGAGAGAGAGAGAGAGAGAGAGAGAGAGAGAGAGAGAGAGAGAGAGAGAGAGAGAGAGAGAGAGATTTCCATAGCAGTATCATTGCAGTTTTTGAGCTGCTGCCACACGCATAAAGTTGCCATTGCAGTCATTTAAATGTAGACTTGAACTTTAAGTAAGTATGTAACCAGTCATTGCCAGGGGGTTCCCCTTTCAGCTGGGGGGCCCTTGACATTTGCCTAGTTTGCTTGCCTGCTTGCGACAGGTCTTGATGCCGGTATATCCATATCTTGACTCACTCTCTGTCAAAGGGAGCCACAGGTATGGCACATTCCCTGCATACCTATGTGCAATGGGCCTACGAAGTAGCGTAGCCGATACCACACACACAGGGGAAGTTCATGGGAGAGTGCACAAGACATGGGCCATCCTCCATTCAGCTCCTCAACAGGGGTGCATTTCTCGAAACCGTAGTTGCTAACTATGTCAGCTACTTTGCTGTTTGCAATGCAATTTCCCATTGACAACTACCCAGGTTGCTAACTAGCTAACAACTACGCTTTCGAGAAATGCAGCCCAGATTTGCCCCCTCTCTGCGGTCTTTGCAAAGGGAAGACTAGAGGGCGACTGTAAGACAGATGCATTTTTCATTCAGAGGGATTTACGTCTTTCCTGCCCTTCCGAACACATACAGAACTGTGCCGTATGTGACCTCTTCATGGCCGTTTCTTTCTCCAGTTCCTGCTGGAGACATCAGCAGCTGTTTCTTTCTAAGATGAGACAGTGCTTGCTTTGTGGTTTTGTGGTTTATGGTTTTGGAAGATCACAGTGCATGCAGTAGATAGCATCAACAACCGTTATAGAAGTTACCACCGTATTTACAGTAATTCTGTTATTTGAAGATAACTTGTAATGTCCCCTTTAGATCTGATGTTTTTTTGTTTTGTTTTTTAAAGCAAACATTCTCATTCAGATCAACTTGTTCTCCAACTGAATTATCTGGTATAGGGAAGGTATTTCTAGAAATAAAGTGGTATATGACTTCCCTACATTTTACTGAGACCAACTCATTGAGGAACAGCTGCCAGAAGAATTCATATTAAAGTAAGTTACATATTCCAATCCTGACAGCACCCAACATACAACATCCTGCATTATGTCCTAAAGGATCAGTACACCTGAATTGAAAAGGTGTAAATTGCAGGCCCCAAAATGTACCATACAATTCTTTGAAACCATCATTTTGTTTTTTTTGTTAGTATTTTTTTGTCATAAATAAGTTCCTTTACATTGCATCCTCATGAACTTTACTTTGGCCAGTTCAGAGGTGAATTGGGGTGACTGACTGAAAAGAGTAATGGGCAGAAAAACACTGACACCGGCCAAACACAGATCAGTTAACAGGTCAGTGACTGTCCTCACGTGCTCCTTTACTGGCCCCGAGCCAGCAGTGTTCCAGAGTCCATGTCTGACCCTGAGATGGGGTTGCACACATTACCCGCTGTGTGTTTGCAAACCACAACAACAAAGTATTAATGTGTGTGTGGTCCCTTTTATTCATAAAACTGGTCAAATAATTAGCCCCCATTGTTAGCTCTGCTGGGGCCTCTGTTCGCGTTTATATGTTAGCGGTTTATGAGCTAACTAGTTAAAGTGGCCATGCCAATCTAATTATAAACCCATTTCGGCCATTTTTTCACAATCCTTTATGTCATCTGACCCGGAATGCAAATTATTGTAGCTAGAAAGTTATTTTGTGGTATGTTTCAAAGCCCTTGATTGTGCCTAAAAAAGCCATCATCGGAGAGGCGACTGAATTTTCCTCATTCACATTATGTTTTGGAGCTGTGCGCTGATTGGCTCAGCTGTTGCTAGAGAACACACTCATTCACGACTCGCGCAGCTTCGCAGAGCTAGGAAGTTAACATAGAACTAATACAATGTATTATTTCTATGGGAAGTTAACGCTAGTTGTTACGCCAACTGAAACAATAAAACAGGCGACGCTATTTTGTAATAAAAAAGAATGGCAGGAATCCAACCTTATGCATTTGAACCGGAGACCGAGACCGAGTCGGAGGAGGAGATCTCTGAAGAGGAAGCCGGGGGTCGGAGAAAAATGGATGTATCAGAATGGTAAGTTAATTTATCCCTTTCTCGTCGTAGTTTCACTACACGCCAACACCAGGCATATAGTCAATATATGTATTTCCGACAATGAAACTTTATGATCCTTTAGCGTGACACTTTATGAAGACATAACATTTTCATTAAGGTACGGATAACTATGGTTATTACCAGCGGCGCATCTTGTCACCAGGCTAACCTGGCAGCAGCTGCAAGACCCCCTAGTAGAGCTCTAGACTCGATAGCTCACGCTTTACCACCACGGTAGTGGTGAATGTCTTTCAAACGTTTACTCCTTTGAAATTTTACTTTGTGTTATGTTGTAAGGTAGAAATGAAGCAGGAAGCCGTAGTACATTTTATAAACTTTATAACCAGGGTCACGGCATGTCTGTATCGTAGGTTTTACATCTTAGCATTGCTGCTGCACCAAGAACTTCCTCTATAATACATTGATAAATCATAAGATGTACCGGTGCCACCTAGCGGCGTGGCAATGTGTAGACACAACACTTTTAGCCCCAGCGGCTTCTGGTAATTACAATAACACTTACAATTTCCACGTCATTGCCTACCTTTTACCTCAGGTGTACATGTGGGCATTGCTGCACTATGGAGACGGAGGCAGAAAACATTTGTTGCAGAGAGGTGACCGTGGTAAGATGCATTGTATAACATTGCCCTCACACTTCAAATACTACTTTTGACCAAAATTATATTACATGTAGCTGACTTTTCTGCATTACCATTAGAACACGGCTGCATGTCTGAATGCAATATACCCATCACAGGTACTAAATAGAATGCAACAGCTGGAGTCACCAGTCCACTGCATGACAGACCCACCCTGGCCTTCATCCAGTGTGTTTGAGCATTTATGCTTTACAAAATGCCCTCAACTTGTACCAAACGGGATTTCGGGGACATACCAATTAGAGGTTATGGGAAGTATGTACAAGAATATTAAGCACATGCACTTACATCTACCAATAATACTTTATAAAGAAATAAGGATAATCAGACAGAATTTGTTGTATTTTGCTGTATTATGACTTAAAAGGCAACCACCCACGCGCGCACACAACAGACACACACACACACACACACACACACAACACACACAGTAATGCTAACAGTGTACTAATATATATATATATACAGTAAGAAATTCCTATACATTAACAGCATCCTTTTCCCTCTTCTTCCTCTTCTTGTCTTTTACAGCCGTTGTAGATTCCTGGCGTATCGTTTTTTTTGTTAGCTGGTGCTGGGGTATCTGGGCCGGACAGTTCGAGTAGTGATCCCCTCCTGTGTCTGTCCAGCGTGGTCCGGCGAGAGTTCCCTGATGGGACGGGGCAATATGTTGGGTTCAGGCCTCCACCCACTCTGAAACGCGACTTGTATGCTGCCACAGCGTCGTCCATGGTGGGGTGTACATACTGCGCTGAGAGGAAGCTGGGGACATTGATTGCTCGCATTTCATCTTGGAATGGCTGGGGGTTTGAGGACGACCTCCTTGAAAAGCAACTCCATCAATTCGAAGATGTAATCTTAAAAATAAAATGTATATGAAAATGAAGTGAGCATTGACCAATTGCTATATTTAACAGTATTTAATAGGTACATTTTTTTTAAAATCCCAAAATGTAGTTTTCTTACTGTATGTAGGTGCCGTTTTTTACTGGCTTCACAGATGCGCTCCTTTTTTTTTGCCTTGGGGAAACTCATTTTAAATTTCAGGCGGCCAGATGATGTTTTAGCTTGGCAGCGACGAGCATTCTCATTAAAGTGCAGTGCTGCCCAGGTACAGTCTATAGGGAGGGGAAGAGTGTTTGTTAGTAACTGTACTGTACTCAAGGTCAGAAAGATAACAGCTTAGGTTGGGTAGGTTATGTACTACACATAGATGTATTTATTCATTAGAAGTGAACATACCTGCACAACATCCCAATAAATGGGAAGGACCACATTCTTCGGTGTGAATCTTAATAGCACACTATGGAATGCCTCCAATGTGAGAACTTTGGTAGTCGGAGCTGAGCTTCTGCACATCTGTCAGGACCCTTTTGCTAAGAAGTAGCTTCTCCACCTTGCAGAGAGCTTTGGAGCCTACCAACAGATTTTTTGTTACTTGTACGACATAAACGGAAAACAAACCAAATTGACAGTAAAAATGTGGTGGGGTGCAGTGAGGAGCTCTAGGACTACATACCTGGCTTAAACCATTTTTTTGATCTTTTTTGAGGCAGCGCAGGGTGCAGACATTTGGGAAAGGTGGGGTCATCATGGGTGTGCCTATTTTGTATGTGGTTTAAAATGGAGGTCCATTTGGCCAGTTTTTCAGGGCCTGTGGAAGAGGATGTTGCTGCCCAGTAAGCATGGTTCCCGATGCTCCGCCGCCACTTTTTTAGAAGTTCGCATTCTTTGTCTTTGGACAGCTTGTCAAGTTTCTTAGATAGACCTGGTGAAAAAGAAAATGACAAAGAAAAGTTTTGAGAGATTTATTTTTGGTGTACACCTGGATGTCCTTGCAAAATGGTTTGTGTAAATATCTTGAATAGTTATTTTGTTGGGCATCCCATCCTTTCAGTGTTACAGTTATTGCTCAAATCAAGTTAAAAGACAAACATTACCTTTTTCAAAGTGCCAGACGTCATAGAAATGCTGGACATCACGATCACGCAGGTATTTCTGTATTTGAGGGTGCCGGTCAGTTACAATGTAGTCCACTGCCACACCCTTTGAGTCAAGCAACTCCAGGCTTCTTCTCAGACCCTCCTTCTCCATATTGCAGCTACCTCCAACCTCATTGCTCTTGTGGAATAAAAATCAAAGCATGATGAGTGTATGAATCCAAGAATGTCTATACTACAAAATACTTTTCAGTCTGTTTGAGTAGACTGGATATGCAAAACACACTTGCTGGTTGGAACATAGCTGTGCTAAATACTACCATCTACTCACCTGAACAAGCTGCACATCAATAATGTTGTTGTTCTCCAGGTTCATCAGCGAGTAGCTGCCATACTTCGCACTGTGACCTGCAAACACAATTAATGTCATGGGCACACTGATTTTGAGCGTTCAGACATAACCTCTGTTATAATTTTGCTGGCAGTGTAGTACTGTGGTAGTACGAGTGTAGTACTTTTGAGAGACCATTAAAGCTATGTAGGCCTACATTGTGAATCAATACGTAGGCTTACCTGGACTGTCTGCCCTCATATCGCCACCAAGTTTGACTTTGTGTTGGCTGAGATCCTTCCACTGTTCCTCCTGAAATTGATGCCACTTGTGAATAATAGCTGGCTCCAGGTATGTCCGTGCATGTCTTCTGAAAGTTGTATACCCAATGGACCTGAGGTTCAACGCTTTGAATACCTACAAGTGAAATAGTCATTCATTACCACAGTTCTATGACAATTCTGCTCTTTGGATGACAATATTACAGTTATGAACAACAGTAGGACATTTGTGCTATACACAATGCATAGAAATGTGATGGTGCTAAGTGTGATCCCATACCTTGTTCAGTTGGAAAAATGATGTGCCGGTGAAGTAAATGGCTGCAGAGAGTTGTAAATTTGTTGTTGGACAGGTCCCTGTCACTGGCTGACTGCTCCATTCCCGGTAGTACCCACACCGGCCACATTTTTGCTGTACAGTCAAGAAGGTGCCTCGTCTGTGCGGTGTGACATCGCTTTTTGTTTTGCAAAGGGGGCACTTTTCGAAGATCTCCAAAAGGCACTTCTCGCTCACAATGTACTTAACATCTGTGTGACTGTGGCTGGTGTCACTAAGTAAGAAAATTAGACAAGTGGGGATTTAGAGTGTTCACAACACAAAAGCTTATTCTTTGCCATGAAGGAAGTAGGGGTGTGTTGTCTATGTGGCATTTTGTTTTGTATGGTAAAGGATTTCAAATTCACTTACGAAATATGCGATGACTCCAAGTCTGACATTGTGTCTTGGTCGGGCACATATGTGGAGTCATGTGGTTCAGCGACTAATGAGGAGTCTTCCCCTTCATCTAGCAGTTCATCGTCATCCTCCTCCACAGCCAAGCGTGGTCTTTTGGCTGGCCGTGACTTGATGGGTGTGGAGGTCAGGGCTTCCCAAGTCGTTTCAGTGGCAGCTGCGCATGGTGTTTGAATTTCTATTTGCAATGAATTTTTACCACAATTACCATTATGTGAAAACACAGGAATAACGACAAAATAACACAGTGGCCCACACAACTATAGATGTCTATCAGATGCAACTAAAACAGAATAGAAGACACTGTTGCAAAATTTACGAAATCACAAACCTCTGCTTTTCACACGATAACCTCGTAAAGTCTTTGCTGACAACTGAGTACCCTTGGTGGACAGACTGGGTGGGTCTGTCTGACAAGCCGCATCCTTGAACGTGGGTGTTCCTAAGCAGGTCTGAGTGACAAACAAAAAGGGAAATGAACACAGAATAGTTGCTTTGACTTTTCAACTGCGTGTTGAGGACTTAAAACCATAATGAATTAGTCAGCGAGTTTGTCAGTGCCAAAACGCCGCCTAGCCTAATAAAAAAGTTAAACATGGCAGACTGGCGTTACGTGACAGTAGCCCAAGATGTGCAGTGTTAGGCACGCAAACTAAGTTACGTTTATAGTTAAAATGTTAAAGATAGCAAATGACAGTTGGTTGTTGTTGGTCGCCTGTTGTTACGCTATGTTGCTACTTTGTATCACTAGCTTACGAGTGTGAAGACATTGTAGCGACAAAGGGCACAAATGTAGCGATTGCAGCCTGGCTACTTTGGACTGTGGTGGAGGCAATGTAGCCACGTTTGCATACGGTGGCATGGGAAACAGACTAGTTGCCTATTAAACATGGAGACTGTCAGAATCTTTCGGGACTTTTGAAATACGCCAGCTTTAACGGTAGAGCTCTAGCTACGTCTGCCAGCCAGATTACCCAGGATAGATACACTGTAGGCTACACACGCACACACGACACATTCATCAAATAATTGGTTTAGGTTACTTACGGGTACAGTAGGCCTACAACCAGACAGTCGGGATGATGGCACTGCGTCTGGTTTCAAATGTAACTTCGCCGCAAATCCACTATGGAACTGGCCAAAGTTGGTATAGTCATTCTCGTCGAAGTGCAGTGTACACACACTTAACTTTGAACTATGCTTCTCTGGCACAGCTCCAAAAATAAATTTAAGCCATTCCGTTTTCACTTGTGGGTCTTTTGGTAACATATGCAATTGTCCAATTTTGTTTGAACAAAGTTCGCAAGTTCGTAGACGTTCAGCCATAGTTGCTCGAAAAAATAACGATTAATTATGGAATTATAGAATCTGACTCATAGATACACATCTATGATCTGACTCCTCTGTGAGTGGGCGTGGTTAAGCGGCCGTGGTAGTCAGGGTGACGTAAGCCTGCCCTGTTTTTTTAATTGGCCAGGTTTACCATTTTTTTAATTTTCATAAACTGTAACAATCAAACGAAGTAAAAATATTTTTTCACATTCACAGGACCAGGAAAACATATTATGAACTTTTATAACACATAATCATGCAAGAAGGTTTAAAAAATTTGGCATGGCCTCTTTAAACCACAGCGCAACCACAATGGCATGGCCATTCAGTTACTGCCACAGTAAACAATTTGCTAGGTACATCACTGCAGGGTTCAGTAAAGCTTGGAAAATCACACAGCACACACAAAGGTTGTTCATGACCTGCAATTATATCCATGTCTGTCCATGCGGTGGCCAATTACACAAATTCTCCTGACAGTTACAGCCGTGACCTATGACCCCTTGGACAGACCGATAAGGGCAACTGTTTGTTGACAATATGACAGTCGTCATGACTACTGTGTCATGCTCTACATGATCGCAGTGGTCTTTTTTCCCCAATGGTTTTGAAGTGTGAACTAAGCTTCCCCTGACTTCCCCCCACATACAATCGGCTGGCTTTGTGTAACAAGGAACAGTAAAAAAAAAGAAAAAAAAAAGAAAAAAAAGAACTAAACTGAAACGGAAAAAAAGCGCATTAAGCTCTTTAAGTCATAAAAGTCCGCTGTGGTCTTTAGGGTGGCAAACACCAGAGGCCATAAATGACAGCTTAAGGCTACAGGCGAAGATGACCTCAGCTGGGCTCTGGCTCCATCGCATGTGTCCATGAATGGATGGAAGGGTGGGTGGGTGGATTTGGTGGGTCAGTGGATTGGTTGGTTTGTGGGTGGGTAGGGGAACAGATACTGCAGTTGCAGGTGTATGTGCGCGCGCGTGCGCGCGCGCGTGTGTGTGTGTGTGTGTGTGTGTGTGTGTGTGTGTGTGTGTGTGTGTGTGCGTGTGCGTGTGCGTGTGTGTGTGTGTGTGTGTGCGCGCGTACATGTTTTTGCGTGTGTGCCCATTTCCGATGGTCATGGAAATTGTACTGCAAGGTTGTTCTACTATGGCGATTTCGCCCCCCTACCACTTCTGGGCACCATCTCTACTCACCCCCACAGGCTGGGAAACGTCATGAACCGATCCAGGCCCAGCCGGAGCCATCATCGCCTGGGAAACCCCCCTCTGCCTTCCCCCCTACCCTCCCACCCGCCCGCCTGCCTGTGGAAATTCCATTAGATGTAGCCAGAATCACTCTTTTGGGGCAACTTTACAACTACAGAAGGCTGTGTGTGTGTGTGTGTGTGTGTGTGTGTGTGTGTGTGTGTGTGTGTGTGTGTGTGTGTGTGTGTGTGTGTGTGTGTGTGTGTGTGTGCACCTGATTTGTCTACCATGCTCAATACATGAAGGTGGTGATGCCTGCACTCCCATCTGAATGATGGTATGCTGTTTTTCAACATTGCATCATTGCTCCAGTTGTGTGAAGCTTCTTTTTCATCCATGTCAAGTAATTCAAATAGTTAAGCTGTAACAACTGTATTTCTTTGGACTTGAACATTTTTCATTCCTCATTCAAAGGAGCATTCTGGTTCAGAACGTATGCCGAAGCTCCTTGGACTGTGGAGTTAAAAGTGATATTATACCATTTTTAGAAATAAGCTCCAGCCGCCAGCTGGTCTCATAGGATTCAATGTTAACTGCTAGCTTAGAATTAAAAATTCGTACTAACATACTCAGAGAACAGCAGGAAGTACATGAGAAAGGTACACCTCAATCATTTATCTCAAGGGCATGTGTAATATGGGCTTCTTTCTACAAAATGGTACAGTTTCACTTTAAATGTCTTCAACCTCGAGGAGGAAGTCCAGTTGCTCACAGCTACACTCTTTGGATGCCTTGTTTACAGTTGTTTACTGTTGTTTGCAGCCATGTTGGGCAATATGATGGGGAAACGAGGGGACTCAATAAAAGCAGAGAGATGGCGTGTGTGTTATTTGCCTGTGAAAAACGCTTACTGGATTACTTGGTTAAGACTGCTGACAGACACTATGCAAATCATCTGGGGGAAGGCCTCGTAAAATGCAGACGCGAGGAGGACAAGGCAGCAGACGATGACAAGTGATGTTATTGGAATAAGCCAAAAATCGTTTCCAGTTGAGAATCAGCGGTGGCACTTCGTCTAAATTACACACAGACGCACACAAGGTCACACATCCTGCCCAGCTCAAGACTTTAGACTCCAACCACTCAAAACTCTGTCTCTCTCTCTCTCTTTCCCCTTCTTTAAGTCTCTGTCTCTCATTCCATCGCATTACGTCAATTTCATTCGTTCTCCCTCTTTCTTTCTCTCTCTCCCTCCCTCTTTCCACTCTTCTTTCCCATCTCATGTTCTTTCCCCTTTTCATCGCCTCATCTCATTATTGTCACAAACCATCTTCAACACGCGCACGCACGCACGCACGCATGCACGCACACACGCACACATGCACGCACGCACGCACGCACGCACGCACACACACACACACACACACACACACACACACACACACACACACACACACACACACGCGTGACATCTAGCCTGCTATTACTCTTTCAACCACCATTCCTCCATGACTCCATTACCCTCTCTTAGCCCCTATAGAAGCAGTCCCACATGTTCAGTCATCCAATCAAGTTCAGTTACTCATCACCTTGGTCCAACTGGTCCAGTACCACAGGTACCGCTGCGCTGACCCAGTCCAGCATTCCACCTGAGCCTGCTATGGCCTCATACCCAAAAGAATAGTAAGTCTGTCCCCGAAGAACCACAAGGAGCCCACATCCAAAAAGCCCAATGTACTAATCAGAACCAGACAGAGACTAATTTAGAAGGAATGGATCGCAGTTCCAAATAGTTCAGGTCCAAGAGGGGGATGTTTGCAAAAAGTAGGAGCAATTTGTGGCCCAGGAGAATTATCTCTACAATGTCCCAAAACTGCCCGCTTTGACAGAAGTCTCTCCCAGCTTGGGTGCAACAATGTCTGCATGTCGAGTCTGAGAAGACTATTTCTAGGGACACATAAACACACAGAGACGAACACGCTCACAGGTTGTCAAGGCCAACTGTGCACGGGTCCAGGATCAGAGATGGAATCACATGTCTCAAGAAGGAGGGCTCTGGGGTTTTTTATTACAAAATCACCACAAACACAAAAAGACTGAAATACACTCAGACCCAGATATACAGTCAATGCACACGCACACACGGACGCACGCACGCACACACACACACAGACACAGACACGCACGCACGCACGCACGCACGCACGCACGCACGCACGCACACACACACACACACACACACACACACACACACACACACACACACACACACACACACACACACCCCCAGACATGACGACATACAAAATACAGATATCAATCTAAAGTAAATACAGTATCTTTGGGTTTTTCCGGCAGTAGTCTCAACTGTACCCCAAAGCCATGCTCCACAGGTGAGGACACATAATCATTTAATTTGTTCCGAGAACTCATCTCATTTCCTCTTCATGTTTAAAAACAGATGCATCTGGCCCTGCTCTGTTCAACAGCACAGCTTAATGTCTCATACTCAGTCAGAATGATGTTCCCTTCAGGTAAATTCCCCCTCTTCATGATATTAGGGGTGTAAATCATAGCCTCCATGACGATACGATTCAGTATCGATATCTTATTTATTCAATGCGATGCGATTTGATTCGTTTTTGTCCCAATTACTTTTCCAATTCTATTATGTTATTCGGCATTGGCCAGCGATTTGATTTGATGCGATACTTAAGAATGCCTCACGATACGATGCAATTCAATTCAATCATCAGACTATATCGCGATATATAGATACATTTCCATTACTATTTACACCCCTACTCCATACACATTTGGCAATTTTTTACTTCAAGTACAGTCTTTTGTTGACGCAGTGCACACACACCCTTGCAATATGGCGAAGAATTTAAAAGGTCCTCTCTTCTATTTACACTTTACAGTTTCGACAGGGTTTGCCAAGTTTGACGTATTTGAAATACTGCGCTATGGCGGTTCACCGCTGTGTGCAAAGGCAGGAATGCAGATAAGAATCAAGAGGGTCTGAGCAGCACGTTAATTATTAGAGCAGAAAAGAAAACAGAGAGTGAGAAAAAAGAAAAAGAAGAAAAGAAAAGAAAATAGAGAGAAAGGGATGGCTTTACTGTAATGATGGAGATGGAGAACACAGGGCCTACAGCACACATTCATCTATTACAAAACCACTTGACACTGCACTGCCTTAAGTCCACAAAAACCTTTTCAGCATTGTTTACATTAAATACTGTACATTCTTTCACGCATAGAGGGAACAGATATTAATGACATTCACAGAACCCAGGCAGACTATTCTTCTTCTTTAGTGGACAAAAGGAACAGAAAGTGATTCTATGATAAAGTACATTATTCAACAGTTAAGTCATTCTTTTATAGGCTATACCTGCCTTTTGCATTTGTTACATCTGTCACCAGAAATAAACAAATAAAGACGCAAATGAAGACGCAATCTCTGTCTTTAAATCGATGTTTACACAATAGCTGCTCTGATACAAAAGGAAAGGGTAAGGTCAGGGAAAGGTATTTTGTATACAGAAGTCGGTAGGAGTTTTTACTGTATAAGCAAGCAACAAGTCTTAATTTCTGCAGAGATTTACATCAGTGGTTTTTCAGAAGTGCAAAATGAATTATTGTTTATTATCCAGCTTTATCATTCAATGAGCAATGCGCATGCATTCTGTAAGTCTGCACAAATTGCAAAACTGAATTTTGTCAATAAAGTACAGAACTGTAAGTGTACATTAAGTACTAGCTTGTCTTCGGTAACAGGCAGGTAGCTGCATTGTCTGTCATTTACAAAGTAGTCTCTGGCCCTTCACACCAACTCAGTGCGTTATTAACCCATGGAAGGTGACAAAGCCAATGAAGGACTGTATTACACCCTGTTAGAAGATAGATAAGCCCCTGTAACTATTTTGAAACGGTTTTACAGCACCTTACCACCATTAATAGTCAGCACATTTTTTATGGAGAAAGCTTCAACCATCTGCAAGCAACTTGCTGCACTGACCAAATCAGGGGTGCGTTTCTCAAAAGCGTGGTTGTCAGCCAGTTAGCAACTTGGGTAGTTGCCAATGGGAAATTGCATTAAAAATAGCAAAGTAGCTAACGTAAAGTAGTTAGCAACTATGGTTTCGATAAATGCACCCCAGAACATTAGGAGCCAATCAAAATTGGCTTTTTAACCTCACACAAGTGTAAGTAACAGATGAGAAGTAACTAAGCTGACTAAGAAGCATCACCGTACAGTCAGAGTACTGCAGCAGCCTAGGGCTTTGCGTGTATAGCCAGTCTACAGATGTAAAAACGCAAACACATGACAGACGAGGTGAAAAATGTTCTCTCAGCAGCAGAAACACAAACAGAAGTATTTGTCAGGGTTTGCACTCGTGTGATGGATGACCCGAAGATAATTATTCCAATACAACACAAATGTAGTCTTGTGTGTGTGTTTTTCTGGAAAAAGGTGCTCCTATGATGAGGTATTTGTTTGGCAAAAGGAGCCATGACAAAAATGAAAAGGAATACACGGTCTAATCAGCTTGTTGCCCTCCTTTCGCAATGTCTCTCTCTCTCTTCTCGCCAGCTATTTAACCACGCATTGGCTCTGCATCTGATTCCAGTTAGGGTCCATAAAAACAACGGTGGAGGTGAAGCTCCTTGTCTGAATCCTCCTGCTCCTCTTGTTGCCGACGGGCGTCAGGGCAGTGGTCTTTTGGCACATCCACTCCTAGTCATTTCCCAAAGGCAGTGCTACCAAGAGAAACATTCAATCTCACACACAAGAGCACACACACGTGCACGCGAGCACACACACGCACTCACACACTCATACACACGCACACACACACACACACACACACACACACACACACACACACACACACACACACACACACCAGGGGCGGAGTGGCCCACCTTTTCCCACCGGGAGAATTTTCCCCTTGGCGGCCCTCTTTAAAAAAAAAAAAACAAACAAACAAAAAAAAGCGAACAACATGGTTTCCTAACCAAAAAGACAAAAGCCACGAAATCTGCAGTCGTACTACATGTGAACATTAGTGTAGTCAAAATATCAACCTGAATTGGAGAATTTAGCCTACACCTTGATGAAATGCACAGCCAGTGGTGTAGTCTATGTAAAACGCAGGTATACGCACCCATTTCAAAATGTCAGGGATTGCAGTATACCCACTTAAAATGGATTGATCCATTATTTACAATAGCACAAATGTATACAGTACACATAAAAAAAATGCTCAAATATACAGTATACCCACTTCAAAAAAGTAGACTACACCACTGGAGCCATCATCACAGTCCAAAGCATTCATAGGCCTACTAGGTTAGGCTACATCACGTACTGTTCCATGCAAATGTGCACTCCACTGTCATTTTGACAGTTTGAAATTGAAATATCGTTTAAGGAAGACGGATGAGCATGGGCACAAAGTTTTGAGTGTGGGGATTTTTAGAAGAGTAGGCTTACAAAATATAGTATAGTAGCCTATAGCCTATAGTTTACAAAAAGTCTGTCTACATTGTGCAATAAACCCACCATGCAGCAAATAAGCCAAACCTAGCTACTTCAAAGCACAACCATAAGTCAACAAAATGTATAACCAAACGGTGTAGGCCTACCTTAAAACGCTGTCTTCGTCGCAGCAAATGTCTTTGTTTCTTGCAATTACATTTTAATCCACAGTTTAGGCTACACACCCAGCACTGCTCACATCAGAATCTTCTTGTGTGGTAATTATTTTGTTCCATTTCTTCAGACATTACATAGGCTACATCCTAAATGTGCCATATATAAATGTATGTTTGATATACCATTATTTTCGACTGTAATGAGATATACCTCTAGTTCTAACAATGCCATCAAAACATGTACAACGTGTTTTCCTGCTTAGCTGCAGTTCACTTCCTTACCACTTGGTGGAGTATGTTCGTAACCCAAGTCAATAACCACAGAACAAGAGAATCTGGAGTGGCAGACTGTAAACTGTAACAGTCATGTGGAAATCGGAAAATAAATCACAACTGACTAATATTTCCGTTCCTTGGTAACCAATCTAAATATCACAGGTTCTTGAAATACTGAAAACGAAACTATGTTACTAAGATCTAGTAAACTTCCGCGATCTACGGTGTATGAACATTATCAGTAGAGAAGGGGTGTGGCCAATTTACTGTTTGACACCGTCACTGAGGTATTGCGGTCGGGTAAACGGTATATATACTGTTGAGTCAACTCCAAATAAATCAGGTATTGACTTGTAGGTAGTTCGCATTAGTTTCGACGCTGTGCCAGCTGAGTATATAATGCGGCTGAACACTTTGGGGCCGGCTGAGAACATAATACGGCCGTTGTAATATATTTCGCGGCCGCGGCCCACCGGGACAAGTCCCCGATCTCCCGATGGCCACTCCGCGCCTGACACACACACACACACACACACACACACTAAGGGTGGGCGATATATACCGTCTGCGAAGTTATCGTAAATGTTGTTTTGACGATGAGTAATTTTGCAATATCGAGATATTTTTATGAAGATGCTAAAATAAACAAAAGCGCTGTGACAGGACTCATTCAGACAGTGACGACAGCCAAGCCTTTCAGCCAATAGTAATGTAGTTGTGAACTGGAGAAAAAAGTCTGTGAACCAATGAGCAGACAGCGCTGAGGGGGGCGGGCTGCAGCATTTTGTCAGACAGGAGACAAAAAATTCCGTGTCACTCGTGCACAGACAGCACTGCTGCTGCTGGGCACTGGAGGAGAGTTGCTGTTATCCAAATGGTGGATTTACATGAGGAATTCAACCACTAAACCAGCCATTGCATGGTGCTGAGGGCGTTTTGAAGCTATGTGCTTTACTTAGCAACCGTCTGTGATTATGGAAAGCCAAATAGTTAGGAAGATAAATAGCTTTGTCTCTGGTCTGAGAAATCGCTAGTTAGCATGCTAGTTAGCGAACTAGGCTAAGCAATGTTGTTCTCTACAACTATAAGTGGCTGTTACTACTCAAACACCCACCTGCATACAGATGGCATAACTGCTTAGGTGGACAAGTACTGTTAAGTTAGACTGGTGCAGTGAGTTAAATTACAATGTGTGAAATTCAACACATGCAATTTGCAGCTGCCCTAGTTTCCTATCCATGTACTGTTTCCAGTCAAAAATGGCTGTCATCTAACAGAATCATAAGCAATACATTATAAAACTATTTTTTATTTACATAGATATGTTTTCATGCCAAGTGATGAAGTATTACTTTACAGACCAGAGCATATGCATGTTATTAAATTCAAAAGCTCTTCAGCACAGCATTTCTCCCAACTCTCTGTCCCTCCCCAGTTACAACACAAATGCAGCACTACTACCTCCAGTGCAGAATTGAAATGTGTCTGGAATCATGCACAAATAATAGACAGCATAAATGTGTAGCTTTGTTATACTGCCATGCTTTGTGATGTAGCCTAGTGTAGACATGCCATCATTTATGCAGACCTCTTGGTAACATGCAGTTTAGGCTACATAGGCCTACAAATTATCTGCTTTACTCACCCTGCCCTG
>NC_085861.1:48056221-48063721 GCF_034702125.1 Engraulis encrasicolus | reverse complement strand
TGTGTGTGTGTGTGTGTGTGTGTGTGTGTGTGTGTGTGTGTGTGCGTCTGCATGTGTGTGAGGAGAGGTGTGTGCCCACAGTACCTTGTCAACCCCGACCTGAAAATGTCAAGCCCAAACCATAAAAGTCTTGTTGACATTTTTACGGTCTTCACAAGACTGATCTGAGGAAATTGACAGGCTGGCCATGAAATATCTATCACCTGTTCATGCTGATGCCTGATGGTGTGTGTTTAGTGCAGGGCCCTGGGGTGTGGTTAGTTATAAAGTAGACTGAAAAACAACGGACAACAAGAGCAGAGGGGGGCAAGAGGGAGAGAAAAACTGAAAGAGAGGCAACAATAAACTACTGAAAAAGAGGGATAGAAACAGAGAGAGAGAGAGAGAGAGAGAGAGAGAGAGAGAGAGAGAGAGAGAGAGAGAGAGAGAGAGAGACAGAGACAGAGACAGAGACAGAGACAGAGAGAGAGACAGAGACAGAGACAGAGACAGAGACAGAGACAGAGACAGAGACAGAGACACTCTGGACTCCCGTCCTTGGCCTGTGCTTGTGACTCCACATGTTGCTGATGCCCCGCCTCCGCTGAAAAATCAATAAAGCTTCCCTGCACACAGTTAGCCTTGCCACAACAACTTTTGGGGGACTATTCTCCAATCATAATACTGATTGCAAATGAGAAAATGACATTAGAATTGCGCTTTTGCAAGATGCTGAAATACACGTCTGTCGTCAGTGACGTCATCACGAGGCCACAACAAGTATGCAAGGGAGCAAGTGAGGACGGGAGTCCGCTTATTAGAAAGCACCCAGAGATACAGTATGTGGTGGACCAGGGCAGTATTCCATGAACCCGGCACAGTAGTAAACCAGGTTTTAAAAGTTAACCTTGGGGTCGTAGCTGATCATTTTTAGAAGACCCTGGAGTCCTTCTGTTCTTATCTAAATGACACCTGACCTGGGCTATCTATTAGCAGGTGAACCACTTCCTGTAGTAGGTCCACTTAGCTAGGTTTATCATTAACCATGTTCTTGGATTACCCCACAGTGTGTGGCATAACACAACAGCAATCCATTTCCCCATTGATGGCTTCATTGCGTCTGCCCAAGCTACCAAGCCAGCTGTTTTATCGACCCAAGTTCCCAGCAATCCAGTCCATGCAATGCGTCTGCCCAAGACCCAGCTAGCTGTGCTATCGACCGCAATCCAGTTCGGCAGCGGGACAGAGGCCACCCACGTAGAGGATGCTGTAAAAGTGACCATCTTTTCTCTATCAAAACAAAAGGCCAAAGGCCCTTGTTCTCATGCCAAGCAAATGGCTTTTTTCTGGTACAATGAGCACAATGTATGTGTGTGGGTGTGCGTATGTGTATGTCGGGGTCTTTTCAACCAAATACTCTACATTATGTGTTTAGGGCCTACACGCACACACACACACACACAGACACACACACACACACGCACGCACGCACGCACGCACGCACGCACGCACGCACGCACACACACACACACACACACACACACACACACACACACACACACACACACACACACACACACACACACACACACACACACACACACACACACACACACACACACACACACACACACACACAACCCACCACCATTGCCACCACCACCATCTCGCCCCAAAAGAGTAAATAATCCTATTCCCTTTGGGCTACTGGGCAGCCAGTATGCAGTGCAGTGTTCTTCAGACACAGCCTGTCTGGGTCACGCCTGGTGTCCCGTGGCAGCCTTTGGAGATTAGCTAAGTCAGCTCTCTGATGGCGTCCCTTAGGCCAGGGGTTCCCAAACTTCACCATGACAAGGCCCCCCATATTCCGGTAGATTCCAGCCAAGGCCCCCTTTACATGGGCCGTGACACGCTATTTTTTTCTGCGCACCCGGTTTCACAACTCGATGAAGTTGATGCATTCCTAAACCCACACAAATACTACAGAAAGCATAATAGCCTACATTGTAAAGAAGAGTGTTTAGCTTATTTTTTTGCTTATGTTGACTTCATAAGCTATTCAATTTATTAAATTACTCATTTTGTTTTGCTATATTTTTCCTGCCAACCTGCCGCGGCCCCCCTGGCATCCCCTCGCGGCCCCACAGGGGTCCCCGGCCCCCACTTTGAAAACCACTGCCTTAGGCTGTTTCATAAGGTCTCCTCTCCCCTGATCACCCTTCCTGTTGTGCATTCAGAGGCTCTCTGTGTGTCACTTTCTTTATTAAACAAAAGTACTAAAGCTGGCCACAGACCTCCCCTGACTTTTTAATCCAGACTCTGATACGATGGCAAATCAAGGCCAGTAGTAGGTGGCCTGAGGTAGGCCTACATTGATTGGCTTGCTGATTCACAGTGTCAGACATCAGGGTTGTAAGTAGAATCGTATAATCAGAAACAATCAATTCTGGAAGCATTTTCAATGAAACCAAATAAATTATTTTATCTGTACCAAAACTGTCATGAACTGTGATTGTAGTGTGGGGATTAGAGAATTATGGTACTTGTGCTTTCAACTAAGAAAGCCAAGTCCAGCAAGGTCTGTAGGTTTTTGTGTGTGTGCTCACTTTCGATTTAATAACGAATGTCTGTATATGAACAGATCTACTCCCAGCTTAAGGCTTTAAGCCCTCCTCTGCCTGCTCAGCCCAGCTCTGCCTGGGGTGCATTCAGGCCCACCCCTCTCCCACGTGGCACTTTCTTTACGACACACTAAACACCCCCTGGGCCACGGGTGATTCGCCCACCCACGTCTTAGGTCCAACCTCCTCAACCCACCCCACCCCACCCCACCGCACCCTACCCCAGGCCATCCCACACTCCAAACCCCCTCAACACTCCTAATCTTAGATGGGCCTTTCCAAACTTGACCTTGACCTTTTGTTGGGTCAATGTCACCCCATCAGCTGGGACCTGTTATCCAAACACACACACGCACGCACACACACACACATGCACACACACACACACACGCACGCATGCACACATACACACATGCGCACGCAAACATACACACACACACACACACACACACACACACACACACACACACACACACACACACACACACACACACACACACACACACAATTTCACGGGCCACGGAGGACATGATGGAGATGAGCCCTGGTAGGCGTTTGTTGTTTTTTTTGTTTTCATGGTGCCTAAAACATTTTAGTATGTAGCTGAGCTCATTATGACACACACACACACACACACACACACACACACACACACACACACACACACACACACACAGTCACGATCATCCCTGGATCTGTGCAGCTTTAAGCTGGCACCCCCAAGGCCATACAGCTGGGGCCCATGTGAGAGACATTACAGCCGTCACTCAGGAGTAGAGTATAGATTCTTTGCCCGAGCCCGAGCCCGAGCCCGAAGCGGCCCGACCCGACCCATGGGCCGGGTCGGTCTGGCATTTTCCATCACTATCCTCTGGTCGGATCGGACCGAGCCCCAGGAGTGATCAAGCTTCTTCTTCTTCTTCTTCTTTTTTTTTTTTTTAACTATTAGCTTTGGGCCTATATGGCACGGGCAACATTATGTTGGATAGGCCTAATGATTAGACGAAATATTCTGAACGCTATTCTTTATGTGGAGCCTGCAAAGTTGAACAAGTCAGACTACAAAATTGCAAAAGGCAGCATGCACAGCTTTCCTCCACTGGCAAGCGTAACATTGCTGTGCTGAATTGACTGGCGCGCGCGTGTGTGTGTGTCAAGGCTTGCCGGGCGCCAGGGCGCCTATAAATCGACTTTGGTGAATGACAAACTGAATCTCATATGCATTTGGCCATGATTTTTAAAATAATTTAGTCGGAGATTTCGCTGTGGTCTTGAAAGCCTCCAGGCACTCGCGTACGTCTCAGAACTCTGTCGATGCTCCTCCTCCACTTGCGTCTGACTTAAAATAGGCTACCACTGACAATTCTCCGGTTCCAATAAGTTAACCATCAACTGACAAGCGACGCAAAATCTATATTTTGCTATGCCTTTACAATCCAGTATAGTGGTCATCATCAAAATGACCATGGACAGATGTATAGCCTACGACATGAGAAAAGTAGAAGTTTGAGATCAGTTTACAGCATGAAGACGACATTAAACTGACTAGTCAACATGTAGCCTAATGTCCCGCTTATTGTCGGCCTATTGTTTTGATGTAGGCCTACCTGGATGCTTTTAAACACGATTCTTTATGTGTAGGCTAGCCTATAACGTTGCACAAGTCAGACTACGAAATTGCAAACGGCAGCATATCATGCGCAGTTTTCCCTCAACTGCCAAGCAGGTAACAGGTAGACCAGTGCCGTTGTCCCCAATAACGTTATGCTTCCCAATCACTCACGCTGGCTGCTGCTGCTGTCGAACACTTCTGTTTATTGTTTTTTTTTTGTATTTTACTATATTAGTGAACACAACGAAGGGCATTGCATTTGCAAAACCGTTTCATGAATTGCTTAGTCAAGCCGTGTTTGGGACTCAATGCGATGGCATGCAGCATCGCAGCATCGAATCACTTTCACTTTTACCTCTGCTGAAAAATGGCAGTGGATCTCCAAGTAGGCTACCGTAGGCCTAGTAGACGGTCAAATTAAACATTTCAGCGGACGATATGCTCACGAGAAGTCCCAGTGACAGTTGATGCATGGCTTTGTAGCCTAACTTTTTTCATCACCAGCCAAAATGGCTGTGGCACTGACGGACGCCAGGGCGCCTAAAAAAAATGTCTTTGGGGAGTAAAAACTGAGTCTCACTAGGCATCTGGACGGTAACTTATTGGGATAGCCTATGATTTTTTTTTCAAAAAAATAATTTAGTCGGAGACTTCTGTAGGCTAGATGCTCCGCCTCCCCATGCGTCTGACTATTGACAATTTGCGGTTTAAATCAATTTGCCATCAGCTGACAAGGCGACGCAAAATCTATATTTTGCGATCTGCCTTTACAATCCAGAAGTGGTCATCATCAAAATGTTCAAGGCAAGAGTAGGCTATACGACATGACATGAGAAAAGTAGGCTAAACAAGTTAGTGATCAGTTGAAGCCTGAAGACGATAGGACTCAACATTAATGCTCCGCTTATTGTCGGCCGTTTTTGATTCATTTGGATGCTTTTAAACACACATATGCAACACTTGCCGTCCTTTGATTTATCAAGATAAATGTTAACAAATGTGTTTGGTTCACTTCAAACAGCTTAAAACTAGTTGACATCGTCAGCTATAACGCCCACAATATTAAGTAATGGTCGGGCTTCAATCGGTCTCGGGCTCATAATTTACAGTTAATGTGATGGGCCGGTCCGGGCCGGGCTGGAATGAGCGCGGGCTCGGAAGGGTCGGGCTTCATTCTTTAGGCCCGATCTAAGCTCTAGCCTTTGTGTGTATGTGAAGGGCGGTGGGGTCACACCAAAAGGGTGTGGGTTCCAGGCAGCAGGATCCACCCTGAAATCATCCTGACCTAGATCTCAGCTGCCAACACTTGAGTGGTCTTGCATTCACAGCCATCATTGCCACATCAAAGCTGTATCTACCATATTTGTCTGTTTGCCTGTCTGCCTGTCTGTCTGTCTGTCTGTCATGAATGTCTCTCCCGCTCCGTTCCTCCTCAGGCTGTTCAGGTAGATAGTATGCCTGTGTCTGTCTGTATTCTTGGCTGCCTGCCTGGCTGCCTGCCTGTCTCTAGACCTGTCTGTCTGTCTGGATGCTTGTCTGTCTGTCTGTCTGTCTGTCTGTCTGTCTGTCTGTCTGTCTGTCTGTGTTTGCCTACCTGCTGTTAAGCCCAATGTATTTGAGGAACAATACTTTTCTCATTGTGAAATGTTGGACATCATCTCCGCAGGCATCTTGACCATTTTCCATTTAGCTGATGTGCTACTTCAAACAGATGTGCACTTCATAGCTTCACCACTGGGGGCACTCTCACAATGAGGGAGAGAGCAGGACGATATGCATGCAATACCATGCAATAGAATACATTACTTCATGAACACTGCCTGGAGTTATTCAAGGAGCTCAACTTCAAGTTGGTTTTAATTAAATTTCCTGAAATTATAATTTTGATTGCCAACATGCCTGAAATATGCTCAGCCACTCAGTCCACACAGTTAGGGGAGTCATAAGAGCTGTTTTTTTGGATATTGTGGCGCTGTATTAAAGCAGACGTCATCGTAAAATGAATGAAGGCAGTAAAAATACGGCCTTAAGCCCGCTTCCTGTCAGTGATAATGACAGCCTTCAGGAGCAGAGGAGAGGAGTTTGGTTACTGCCTGGAACGTCCCTCCATCCTGCAATGAACTCTTTCTAGAGAGAGTGTGAAGGTTACGGATAGGCTCAAGCTCCTGAAGGGACACGTGTCACGTACACGTTCTGAACACTCACAGTCACAGCATTTAACAATGCTGAAATCTGTGGCAAAGACTGCCAGGAGATGCCACCAGCCTGCCACCAGCAATTTAGGGTTAAGTAGCCTATCTTGTAGCATTATAAGGGCATTTTGATGTGGTCAGGGTTCAAACCCGCCACTAACTAAACATTTGTACTGGCCATCTTATTTCGGTGCTGATAACCATCCTCTCTGTGGTCAGTTTTTACTGAGCTCTTGGATGTCTAACAAGAAAAACTACTGGATTAAGTGAACATAAGCACCATCTCAAATAGGTAATTAGTACTTGAGAGCCTGTGAATTTCTTCTTGAAGCAATCTGTCATCCCAACTCACATCAGGCCACATCATTTCATCTTTCGTCTTTCATCTTTTGTTTCAACAGGGTTAAGAGGATAGAAAACTATACGCTGTACAATGAACAGCTCCTACAAAAGGCACTTCCAGGCAGTTCCTTCTCCAATAAAGGAACACTGTAATAAATAATGAAGTTACAATAAAGAACAAAATCCTAACTTGCATAATAGCACAAAAAAGCGCAGTGATATACTGACTCAATGTACATAATAGTTAGGTACAGGGGGAAAAAAACATAAAAAGTGGAAGACAGTTTGGCTTGGATTATTAGTATGTGTCCACAGTGTTTCCCTAATGTGAAATGAAGAGGAAGTACTTTAGAATAAAAATAAATAGTGCAGACATTGTGTCTCTTGCTGTTGAGAGGGTCTATACATCACATTACATGGGAACACATCTTGCAGCAGAGTGGCTGTGTCTTATAGTCTGAGAGGATTTGTTTGACACTGATTGCAATTTATTGTCACTTTGCATAAAAAAGTACGGCAGAATCCAATAATCTCAAATGGACATTTAAACTTGTTTATCCTTCAGTTTCTTTCATCTAAGTGGATTACTATGCAATGGAGAATTTGATTATCATCTGTGTGTGTGTGCGTACGTGTCTGCGTGTGCGCGCCTGCGCGAACATTAAGCTTACGTCTGCAAACTTGCATGCTAACAGCACTGTATATGTTTTTGTAAGCAAAGCGTGCCTGCATGTGTGTCTTCCCTGTCACTGAG
>NC_085861.1:48046221-48051221 GCF_034702125.1 Engraulis encrasicolus | reverse complement strand
CTTTTAATTTGCCTTACTGTTGAATAACAGTAGCATTCCCGTTGCCAGATAGGCTCATTTTTTTTCACTTCTAATATTTACACTGCAAACTTAATCCTGGATAACAGTTTTTGGTGACTTACATTTTTTTAGTCACCTCTTAATCATTTCTTATGTTTTATTCCCTGGACCTGGCTTAATGACTGCATGTCCATGTCATATGTCTGCCTAATTTACCCCTATGGGTCAATAAAGTAACTTAATTCATTTATTCCTATATACTGGCTCTCTTTAAGAAACATTCAGGGTGAAGTGAATTCTGGACAGGCGTTGAGTTGTTGCTCCTATTCTATATACTGTACATTGTGTCCTCGTCGTGCGAACACCACAATGGCTGAAAATTGCGGGACTCACTAATTCGACGCCCTTTCGGTACTTACCGCTTACGTCATACGACCCTAAACCTAACCTAAACCTAAACCCTAACCCTAACCTTAACCCTAAACCTAACCCTAACCCTTACCTTAAACCTAACCCAAACCTTAACCCTAAACCTAACCTTAAATTGCTTGTTTGAAATGTTTGATTACCATGTGAAGTACCGAGAGGGCGTCAAACTAGTGGGTCCCGAAAATTACCACCTTGATTTATACTGACTGCCCTGCATGCAATGGCTATAGTTCCTGTCAAATGACCTATCTGGACCTGGACCCTGTTTTTTTTTTCTTCACAGGAACATTTCAAAAAAGGCCATTTCATCCAATATTGATTCAAAATCACAATCTGGGCCGGACAATTTTATTTCAAATCACTGAAAAGGCAGAATTGACGAGGCAGAATGCTTTCAGCAACAATATCTGAACATAAACACCATAATAAATTATGAAGAAAATGTTCATAAAACCAGATGGGTTTTTTTACATGTAAACACAACCTATATTGTGACAGGTGCCTTTTAGTGCCATAAATGGGAATGAGTTTGAATGGGTTTGAAATGCGCATTCTAAAACTCAGTCTACAAGAAATAAGTTTTCAAAAATGTCCACATATGTACAGTACGTGTTACAGCTTTCTAAAAGGCTACTACAAGTGTTGGTACTACTTTGATTTTCAATCAATTGCACTGCCTTAACTTGTTCCAGCCAGTCCTCTCATCCATCTGATGCATCGGTAATTACATGAGCTCATAAGTGAAATCTCCAGTGTTAAAAGCAAAGGCTGAAGGAACAGGTTACAAGGGACTTAGGCCGGCCGCACATTGGCTCCGACAGCACTGCGGCGCACTTTCGCTTCCGACGTAATTCGGACCCCCAAACCCAATTTCACACGAACATAGCATTGAGAGTCAATGGGCGGCGCCGACAAAATAGAACTCGTCTCTAATTGCTATCCGACATCCGCGAATGTCCGCGTACATTAGCGCCAGTGTGTGGGGTTCTACAGTATTGAAAACAATGGAATCGAATCTTAGCTGAGCAGTGCTCACACTTTGTTGGAGCCGGTGTGCGGAAGCCCTTACACTTTCTCAGTCATATTTGCTTTGCTCTGATGAAGGGGAAGCATGCAACATATTTTTAAAGCTTTTCTGAGTTTTTAAAATGTTGGCTCTAGCTGAGGCTAAGTAGACTGGGGATGCCTTATTTCAAAACAAAAAAACATTCAGCACATATGGCAGCGTGAACAGTAAAAAGTTTCAAAAGAACCACAAATTTGAAAAGCCCCCACGTTTGCATGACACCCAAGAACACGATTGTTGTGAGGAAAAATTCCTCTGGGCCAAAAATATTCCCACACGCCCATTCACCATCAGCTGCTCTGTTGTCATAACTGTTGTGTTTGCCCTTTCTGGTGCCAGTTTTAATCACCGCATTCCTAAAGAATCATATGGCATTTAAGGCCCTTGGCAAGTCCCCCCATACCATTGAAGTCCATTCTACCAAGCTGGAATACATTAGGATGTACACACACACACACACACACACACACACACACACACACACACACACACACACACACACACACCGCAGGAAAATGAAGTAATGAAATTCACTGCATTATGGCCATTTTAATCCTTTTGTATACAACATGACTGACATCTGAGCTCATGCTAACCTGATAATGATATTGTGTTTAATCTTAATATGTGTTTTCATTTATAAAAAAAACACCTTTTTTCCTTATATAAGAGCAGTCACACCACAGGACACCATAAAATGAACCTAAGCATTGCGTGACAGAAACATTGCAATATGAAGACATATTAAGAGGTTAATAGTCACCTTAAACTTCCACAGCACTCCCCAATAACTGAGGTACTGACTGGTTAGGAGCCAGTCTTTAAGACCCTTGTAGTTGGCCTTGCAGTTGCCTATTCACAAACATTGACATACATGTCACCCCACAAGACGCAATTTGTGTTACGAAATTGAACTTGTAGTAAATATTACTGTCTTGAGTTTGTTTCACATTCACATATCTTAATATAAAGTTAATATTTATGCAATTATGCCAACTAATATGAAACATAATGTACCAAATCTTTCATTGACATTCGTTTTTCAAAGGAAAAATAACAGTTTTGTAGGTTTTTAACCAGTTACGAAAAAACAAAGCGTCACGTCAACCACCCACATACACACACACACACACACACACACACACACACACACACACACACACACACACACACACACACACACACACACACACACACACACACACACACACACACACAAAACGTGTGAATGACTCAAACTATGGCAATTAGTAAACCATAAAAGACACAAACTTATGCATTTCAGCACAGACATGAAGGGGAAATACTGAAGGCGTATAATTGGACAGATAATGAACTGTTTGGTATGTCTTAATGTGTGTTTGTGCAAGAGGCACGAGTATTATGTCTCGTTGGCAAGGAGGCAAGCGCAACCAAAAATAAAGGAAAGAAGGGGAGAGAAAGACAAGTAAGCAAGAGAAAAGAAAGAAAAAAATTGAATTGAGAAAAGAAAAAAAGGCTGTGCATGGCTGCTATGGAAATGCTCAAACAACTGGACAGGACCGGAATGTTCTGTGTGCCAAACTGGACTGGGATTTGGGGAGTGAGAGGAGCAGGGAGAGACATACTGCAGGAGCACACTGATCTCAGACCTGTCAGCACAGGCAAATAAGGAGGCGAGAGAGAGCGAGAGAGAGAAGAGAAGAGAAGAGAAGAGAAGAGAAGAGAAGAGAAGAGAAGAGAAGAGAAGAGAAGAGAAGAGAAGAGAAGAGAAGAGAAGAGAAGAGAAGAGAATTATGGAAGGAAAGAGAGAGAGAGAGAGAGAGAGAGAGAGAGAGAGAGAGAGAGAGAGAGAGAGAGAGAGAGAGAGAGAGAGATATGGAGGGACAGAAATGACAGATGAGACGAGGATGAGAGAGAGATAAACAGATACAGAGAGTGATCACCTCAAATGTTTTCGTATTTCATTCAGACAGGCTCTGAGCCCAGTCAAGACAAGAGGACCATCGGCCAGCTGGCACATCAGAAAGGCTCCAACCACCTCAACAGACCAAAAAAAAGAAAAAAAAAGCCCCACAGCCTCCACAGTCCACAACCCCAGGCAACCCCAAGGCCCCTCAGATACCACATTCCCCAACGCTCCACAAGACCCTCAGACCTACCGTAGGCCCTAACAGACCTCTGCCCAGCTGGCACAACAGCCCAAAACGGCCCCAAACACAGCCAAAATAAAAGGCCAACTGGCCACAATGAGCCTGAGCTTCCAACAACCAACACGCTCCAACACCACACTATAGCCAAAATGACACAGGCCCAATGACCCAATGAGCCAGGGCCCACAGCCCCAGCAACCCACAGGTCCTTAGGCTTGACCGATATGGAGCAGGCATGGGGAGGGCCCAGCCAGGATGCTGAACCACCGACCAGGACCGACCCATCCTTTCGCTGGGCCTCCCGCCAACAGCCCAAATGAGGCACTAAACACACAGGGCTGCAGGATACCGACAAGCGTGGTGCCTCTAGACAAAAGTCTGAGCAAGGCACACACACACACACTGATGCATGTGCATACATAGACACACACACACACACACACACACACACACACACACACACACACTCATTTATGTGCATACACAGGCACAGAAACACACACACACACACACACACACACACACACACACACACACACACACACACACACACACACACACACACACACACACACACACACACACACACACACACACACACACACACACAGGGCCTTGGCTCTGGTGGAGGCCCAGTAGGAGCAGATGAGTAGTGCTGATGGGGAGTATGGTTAGGGCAGTGGTTCCCAACCTTTTTCTTCAGTTTCCTGCAAAAACTCATTTTAGTCATCATTTTATTCCTCAATTCGTCTTCGTTCAAAAACAGAATAAATGTAGCACTTAAATTTTGTTGCTTCTATGCACATATTAATTACATGCTTTGTCATTGCTACGGTTTTAAAATTAAACCCCTTAAAATAAAGAGGGGATAGTGACCCTCCGTGGATCTTTGGCGACCCATAGGTTGGGAACTGGGTCAGGGGATTCTAGCCATCTAGCTATCAGAGGAACCACTCAGCATTGAAGCCAGAATGATGACGACTGCCAAACCAAGATGAAGAACAACAAGTCAAGTGCTGCTTACTCCAATTATGTGGATTCAGACAAAAATGGGACTGTGTGTGTGTGTGCATGCGTGCGTGCGTGCGTGCGTGCGTGCGTGCATGTGTGCGAGTGAATGCGAGCGTGTATGCGTGCATGCTCGCGTGCGCGTGTGAATGTGTGCGTGCTTGCATGCGTTTGTGTTGTTTTAGAGAGTGTCAGTGTTTGTGTGTATCTGTGTGTAGATGTGTTTTGTGATTGCGAGAGAGCACACAAGGCCAAAGCAGTATTTTTGCATTATGTCATCCGCACTAAAAATGGAAACATGCACCAAACCCCCTCTTCCAAACCCTCACTGCAGTATGATCCTCTAAGCCAAACTTATGAGGAAA
>NC_085861.1:48031221-48043721 GCF_034702125.1 Engraulis encrasicolus | reverse complement strand
ATATCTCTGGTCGATCACTTGAAACCCAAGCCCCTCAGGAGCACAGAAAGACGCCTTAGTCTCCTCTTACCACATGCACAAACACACTGCATACACAGGCACTCACATACACACACAGGCACTCACATACACACACAAACACACTACATACACAGGCACTCACATACACACACAAAAACTCACTCTCCCATACAGTAGACATGCACGCACACACACAGGGCAGCTACACACACACACACAAACACACACACACACACACACACACACACACACACACACACACACACACACACACACACAAACACACACACACACACACACCACACACACATAGGCTACACACACACTCACAAACACACACACACACACACACACACACACACACACACACACACACACACACACACACACACACACACACACACACACACCGCTCTATGCTGAGCAGTCTCGCTGCAACAACTAGTGGTTAAGCTTCCCCAACGTAAACAAGCTCAGTAAACTACCATATGCGACACACTTTGGCTTGTGCTCCTCCCTCAGATGTGATGTGTGGCCTGATGTTTGTTTGCGTGTGGAAACGCTACAGAGATGACCTGTTGTTCACGTGTTTAGTGACATTGGCTCACTTTACGGGCACATTTGTCATATTTGTTTAGACTGTGTCACTTCAAGGGCTGACCATGACGTGGATCGTGGAGTCTCAACAATTTTGAACTCACAAGAGACTGGTATTAGGAATGGCATATAGCACTAGGCCTGTCACAATAACACATTTTGCTGGACGATAAATTGGCCAAGAAATTATTGCAATAAACGATAATATTGTCTTCTCGGTCATTTTAAAAAATCTATCATGACAATGGGATAGAAATGCGAATACACCCTTTCTAATTTTGAAAGCGTTGCAGCTGGGGGAGCTAGATAGAGAGGTATATAGAGAGATAGACAAGGTAGACACACTGAAAATTAAAAGTACACCAACGTTTAAGCATTATTGCGCTGAGTGAAATGTGCCTAATCAATATTCAGTCTAAAAGAGAATGACGAGGAAAACAAAGAAGCATGCAATAACTTATTGTGGCAAAAAAGTAATCATCCTTGTAAAAACTTATTGTACGATATATTGACTTATTGGAAATTGTGACTGCCCTATATAGCACCTATATACACACATTGAGACAATGACAAGCACACACACACACGCACACACATGCACGCGAGCGCGCACACACACACACACACACACACACACACACACACACACACACACACACACACACACACACACACACACACACACACACGTATATTTAACCCATTAACAAAATATGTGATTGTGTGAGTGACATTATATAGCAGCCAAAAGGCTCTCTCCATGCTACAACAACTCAACGGAAATTGTGCTTTCTGCATTCCGCAGATGAATGTGGTTAGCTTTCAATTAATCCTTGCCGATCTCCCCTGCTCTGTCGAAAAACAACCCAATAAACTGACAACATGCACCTCAAGTCATTAAGAGCAAAGAGACATGAGACATGCCGGCTAAAACACAATGGGTGTCATAAAAACTTGAAAGCGCCATACATGTCTGCTATGCTCATTCAACACCACTCCAGCACTCAATAGCAAGAACTGCACCAAAGCGCTGCGTGCCACATGTGAAAACCTGCACACCAAACTTTCAAGTTTAGGAATCTGTGTAGTGCTGTAGAAGCAAGGATACCGGGGTATTAATACATGGTATCAATAAATGGAATACAAATGCAGTACATGGAATAATAAATGGAATAATAAATCAATAAATGGAATACAATGTAGTTATGGAGACACATGCTCGAATAACTTAATATTCTTTTGCCTTTGATCACCAGTGAGCGTGTTCAAATTCTTATTTTCAAATGTTGAGAAACATCCGCCAGCATTTCTCTTTTCTTGAAGTTCTAGGCCAACGTTTCCAAGACATTAACAGAATTTGGGGAAGTAGTTCTTAGAATATGGAACAGCCAAGAGCACCCCATTAGCAGGTTTAGGTTACAACTTAAGCTTAGTTGATGTGAAAGTGAGAGTGACCATTAGTCATTGTGATCACAGCACAGCAAAGGAAAAACTGCATAGAGAAAATGTGGGTTGCTGCGCTTAACACAGAACGAACAGACAAAGGGAATCAATAGAGTTACGCTGAACAAAGTCAATTACTTCAGTCTCTTTTGCAGCTTTTGCTGTGCTTAGTGTTGCTATGCCTTTACACTTGAGAGCAGGAGACAGCCATGACAACGGCCCTCAGGGAGCAATGTGTGGCGAGATGGAAACATGCTCTGTACAGAGACACTTCTCACAGTTGGTGGATTTGAACATACCCAGTTAGTGTAACAAGTGTCAGACCTGAATGTTTATGGTTTACCTTACTGTAGATAAAGTGATAATGAGAAAATCGAAAGACCCACTACTGCAGCACAGACAGTATTCCAACTGAGTGATCAGATCAGTGAAAATGTATGTATGTCAAGTGTCTGATACTAAGACCTGTAAAAAACATGAACACTTTTCTATACATTCTATGTGGTGAAAAGGACTTTATATCTGACTCTGATCCGTCACAACAAGACTGCCAGTCTCAGTCTACTTGAGGTGAAGTCCAGTTCAGTGGCGTTATGAGCCACGTCTGTTCAAAAATAATTAAAAAGCTAAGTGAATGAAACAGGTTTACAGGACGGCAGGTTGCAATAACACCGATTGGACCTGAAGGTATACAACGTCACATTCATTCTGAAGGCCGTAAACACAGAGGCCTATGACGGGGGCACGCAAAGGCTATTTGCTTCAGCCATCTCTGGGTACACAACAGCCCATTCAGTCTAATAGGATGTAAACAAACCAACCAGCGGCCCAAGAACTTCAGAGCTTCGGAGCTGATCTTGCATGCAACAGGAGCTTAAGAAAAGACAGGGCACGTTTTGAAATGCATGCACTGGGAAACGCACCAAGTGCAGAAATGAAGCGAAGGACAGCAAACGCCATTACACGCTGAAGAAGGGCTCTGCCCGAAATGTTCGTGGGCGAATAAACAAAGAAGAAATCTGAAGAGTGCTGTCCTTCGCTTCATTTATTCATTCAAGTTTTTTTTGTGGGATTCAGCACCCAGTTAAGAATTGTTAAGTAGCCTATTTAGGCAATAGTGTGAGCGCGTCTTCTCCACCTTTTGAAATACCAAGTGCAGGCATACTAGGCCTAAGTTACATAAAGGAGTCAGTGCACACCTTGACCAAAACTAAAGATCGATTAAGCTTAATAAACTGTGTAAATAACATGTCATTACCATCCTACAACACAGCATGTTACAGGCTCACTGACCAATATTAATCAGTGCTAAGGTCCACGACCAGCTGTTCTAATCTGACAAAGAAGTGTATGACCAGAATTAGAAGATACAATGCCATCATCCCAAAGGTATTCACTCAAACACACCTCATTTTGCACATACACCACCACATATTACCTCATTCCACACACACACTGACTGGCATACATTCACTTCACACAGACACCCGCTCGCTGCCCCACAGCACCTGGACACAGAAAAATGTGACCTCATTCCCCAGTACCCTCTATTAAAGCCCATTCAAAGGAGCACACACTTGCACACACACCCGCACATACACACGTGCGCACACACGTGCGCACACACACACACAGCAACAGCAGTATATTAGATAAGATGAGCACATACAATTGTATACTGACGTGTAACATGAACAAACCTATGCATAGATCTATGCAAAACCATACACAACCACATACACACTGCATACCTACACACCATGTAAGTCTATGTGTTCATACTAATTTCTTGGCAAGCATATATAGCAATGCTCACAAAAGCTACACACATGCACACACCTGTGCCACCTAGGCAAGTCAATAAAGCTTCATGACAGACAAGAGTTGTGTGTTGTCAGCAGGTGCCTGCTCATTGGCTGGCATCCAACAGCCCTGATGTTTGATCCTCAATAACCGTGGCCTTATCTACAGCCAGACAGCCAGCTGTGGCCAGCCACACAGACAGAACAACATGCAGACAGGCAGACAGACAGACAGACAGACAGACAGACAGACAGACAGACAGACAGACAGACAGACAGACAAGACAGCCACACTCTGGCACTCTGTGACGGGCAAACAGGCAGACTGATTGTTTGGCATGGAGACAGGAAGACAGACAGACAGACAGACAGACAGACAGACAGACAAAAAAGACAGGGCTCCGGCACCAGTCATGCATTGGTCGAAAAGCATGGAACAGGCCCTGGTCGAAAAGAGGAACGAGTGGCAAGCAAACAGACAGACAGCCACACTCTGTGATGGGCAAACAGGCAGAGAGACTGTTTGGCATGCAGTAATTTAACTTATGCACAGACAGACAGATAGACAGACAGACAGACAGACAGACAGACAGACAGACAGACAGACAGGCAGATAGGCACCTGGACATACACACTAGCCCTGAACAGAAAGATATGAAGACATAGGCAGAGAGACAGATCATTCAATAGACATTCAAGCAGCAGACAGCCAAACACACAGACAGGCAGGTGTTCAGATAGACAAAAAACAAGGGCTGAAGTGCACAGACAGCTAAATAGGTAGGAGCAAGCAGGCAGACACATAATATCAGACAGACAGAAATCAATCTGGAGTCTCCAGTAGTGCCAAATGTCTTATCAAGCTGATGTAATGCATGCATGGAGCAAGCCAGTGACCCTTGCTACGCTTTCCAAGCTCAAGGTCATATTCCAACTATTAATCCAGTGTGACGCCCCCGCCTACTGCCCTAGACCTTGTACTTTTGGATGCCTTCTCATCCGATCCTGCATGACAATAAAACCTCTATAAAAGCTGCAGACTGTGAAAACCTGATTTTTTTTACTGTTCATTTCCAAGTTATATCTCTATGACTACTGCTTGTTGACACAATGTACTTTTTTTCTGCAGAGTACATTGATAACATGCCGTGTGTCTTGTTCTCCAAAGGTGAATCCCCTCAGGACCTTGGACAGTGATACCAGAGCTGAGGCTGCCACATGGTTTTGTGGCCTCCCAGGTCAGAGTCAATAGATTATGGGACATCATGGTCATCTTCTTTTTGGGACAAACATATTTGTGCCAATTCTGATGATTGCGGTCAAGATGACGCCCTCATCTTTTTGCAAGCACTACAGTGAGAAAGGTCTGTGAAGCATTACAATACATGATCTGAAGGCCACAAGTTATGTGAAATGTAATCAACTGGGTATTTCAGTTGACACTCTCAATTAACAATGTCTTTACCACTTATATAGTAGGTATGCTACACACTGCAATATAGGAGGGACCCTCCAGGAGAGAGAGAGAGAGAGAGAGAGAGAGAGTGTGTGTGTGTGTGTGTGTGTGTGTGTGTGTGTGTGTGTGTGTGTGTGTGTGTGTGTGTGTGTGTGTGTGTGTGTGTGTGTGTGTGTGTGTGTGTGTGTGTGCGCGCGCGTGCTTGTGTGCATGCATGTGTGCGTGCGTGCATGTGTGTGTGTGTGCATACGTGTGTGTGTGTGTTAATAGGGGTCATGCCATCTCCACCCCACACTCCACCAGACCATCAGACAAAAGACAACTGACAGACACCAGAACAATGGTTGCACTGAAGAACTCCTTCAGTCAGACACAAAAGCAGCAAGTTTCCTCAGACTGGCTTCCCAGGCTCTTCCTTTCCCTCCCCCTACAGAAAAAGCTGAGTCATTCTTCCTCAATAACAACCAACTGACAAACTTCACTTTTTCGCTATGTAATCAAAGTTAGCCTACTAAAACTGAACTTAATCTGATTTTGACTATTTTTTTTAACTTTCCCACCATTCCCAATGTCATTACTTTACAAGGCAACGGTTTCCCATTAATAACTACATTCTACTCAGCTCAGTGAAGATTAGAAGCCTTTCACTTTCAAGACTGACAAGACAAGCTAACTGCATCATATTTAGTATCTAACTGATAATATCTAACTAAAGTAACATAGCCTATGATGCTACTTTGCTATGTTGGAGTTCATTTAGAAATGGGCAACAATAAACTCATTCTTGTTATGAATCATCATATGGCAGGCTGTAGATTAGGCTAAATAAAAATGTGGGCCACAGTTCCCTAACTGGAGTAGGCTATTCCAAATGAAGGGAAATACTGTGCCTTCATGTGAATAAGCCTGTGTAATATAGCCTACAGCCTACTAACTTAGATTTAAATGACCGTCGTGTGTAAAACAAAGCTTCCCTAAAAGCTGAGCGAGGAATAGGAAGCACATTAGGGTGTGTATGTTGGTGTCCAAGAAATTTTGGAAGCTCGCTACACTTTGACACTTGGTGCGTGGCTCCTTTAAATCTAAATATAGCATGTCAGTACACCGATATACTTGACCGTGGTGGCAGAGCCTAGGCGACACAGGGCAGAGAAACCAGTTAGAAACAAATGAAATCTTCTACGAAAGGGTCCGTTTATGTTACCTTGTTGAGGTGGGGGTTGCGCGTGACATCATACCCCCTCTTCTTCGTGTAAACAAACGTCTTGCTCTGGTCCTCTGACTTGTGCATCTCGGACTCGACGGATTCCCGTTTGACTAAACCGCGAGCCATGTTGCCACCCTTTAAATAGTGAGGGCCTCGCTGCACTTCTTCTACGCTCAACAAGTGGATGCGCCGATATCTGGTACACAGAAAGGTTGAGAGGCAGCGCAGCGATAGGCTACCAGTCAAAACCGTCATGTGCCCTTATCAGTAAAGCTGTTCCCCCTGCGACGGCTGCTGTTGTAGCCTGCTAATTACTAGGATATGTGTAATAACACTGATTAGAGGCTGTATAGGAATAACCTAGTAACACAAACTGGCCTGAAGATTATCGGTTTGAAATTCCAGTGTGGAATTTGGAACCTTTAGGCTACTTATTTAAACAATTATAGAATTCTGTTGTCAATTCTGCTGACAGCCTGTGGCTATTGAATCCTACTTTGTATTTGTTCTTTGGGAGGTTCTAGCAACACACTAATAGAAGTTCAATTAATTAATCCCGGATCTTACCTTAGCCTACAGTAATAAGATTAGCATCCTCTGTGTGCCTGCGTGTACTCGTGTATCCGTGCATGCACAAAATGAGTTTACAAACTTTGCAGGCTTTTTCCTCAAAAAAAAAAAAGAAAGAAAGTAAAAGGGAAAAACTAGCCAATTGTTTGGACAGGCTACTCATGGAACATGACAACAAAGACAGTGTAGCCTAGACTCTCCAAACTTGGGTGAGTCCAGGTAAAATGCAAAGTCATGGGAACCAGAGAAACCAGACCAACTACATGTGCTATGCAAATGGTAAATAGGCCTACAGTCATTTCAAACCATTTCTGCAATATGAGGACCAGGTTACAAGCTCATATTATCACACACACACACACACACACACACACACACACACACACACACACACACACACACACACACACACACACACACACACACACACACACACACTGTTAGGCTATGTTGCTTGCGTATTTGGTATTTAATACACAAATATGTTCATATTTAAACGCTATTAGTCCATTTTTATAGGCAGCGGTGCACTGAGGTAACCTATGACCTTTGAAACTATCAGCTTCAGCTTTGCTGGCAGACATACTGGGGAAAGGGTGGTGAAGGGTGTGTGTGTGTGTGTCTGTGTCTGTGTGTCTGTGTGTGTGTGTGAGAGAGAGTGTGCGTGCCTGCGTGTGCGTGTGCGTGTGCGTGTGTGTGTGTGTGTGTGCGTGTGCGTGTGCGTGTGTGTGTGTGTGTGCGTGCACGTGCAAATAATGTAGATTATGTGGCCTTCTCCCTTTCCTCCAATGAAAACTCTGAGGAATCTTATCAGTATATCTGACTCATTTAGATAAAGAACAACTTAGCTTTCCGTCTCATCAGAAAATGACCTTATCATCTGAAGGTGTGGTGTTCTCTCTGGAATCGGCTTCACCTGTCACCCGTCTGTTTTAAAGTGTGTGTGTGTGTGTGCGTGTGCGTGTGCGTGTGCGTGTGCGTGTGTGTGTGTGTGTGTGTGCGTGTGCGTGTGCGTGCTTTCAGTGCACAGGGTCAGGATATTGGGAAAGGTTGCATGCACAACACACAGCACACACACAGCACATTCATGGTGAATCAAAGATCAGACTGATAGCAGCAGGACTGGACTGGGTGAGAAATAGGGCCCGGGCACTTTTGGATTAAAGGGGTCCCCTCATAATATTATTACTGGTGCAGAACTGACTCACCGGTGGGCCAATGCACCCTCATGGGCCCCTATTTTCAGAAATAATAATAATAATTTATTTTTTACATTTCTGAAAAAGGGGCCCACGAGGGTGCAGGGCCCACCGGGAAATGCCCACTATGCCAGATGGCCAGTCCAATCCTGGATAGCAGGCAGCTTCAGCTGAGTCATTCTGACTCCCACACCCATGCTTTATTTGGGTGCGGAACATACACACACACACACACACACACACACACACACACACACACACACACACACACACACACACACACACACACACACTAATACAAGTACGCCTACAGACAAAAGGTAAATAATAAATTAAGATTGTATTGCATACAAAGTACATTTCAAATACATGCATATCGACCACTATTGCTGGAAATGTTACATAGCCTAAATCCTGTGCTTTGTGCACAATAAGAAGTTCTTGCAGGATTTTTGGAATCTCTGACTTACTGTGCAGCCATTTGTCACAGATTGGGTGAAATGTCAGCCGACTGACAGGACAGATGCCCTCTTGTTTTCATTGTTACATAAGCACACCCACCATAGGGGGACCATGATGGAGGACACGGTCGGCTCTGTCAAATCATTGTTTACATCCAAACCTGTGGAAGGTCATAACAACATCAACACCTCAGAGACAGGGAAGGGAATTACCTTTTCTAGAATTTGCTTCAGCTTATGAGGTCTTGGGCATTATATATGTTATGTTATGTAGCCTATATATTATGGCCATGAGTCAGTTTCTGTTTGAGCAACAACAATATGACACCCGTATCCCTCAAATATATGATAGAAAATGTATAGGCTCCTTACCTGTATAAATATTAAACATATATTTGATATGTGCAGTTGATGCTCAAAGTCGGATTACTGGTTACCTTCTTGCACTGGCATTTCCACTGTTGTGCTGCTGACCACCTGGACTGAGCGTGTTATTGTCTGTGCTATGTTACCTGATGTCTGTCTGTCTGTCTGTCTGTCTGTCTGTCTGTCTGTCTGTCTGTCTGTCTGTCTGTCTGTCTGTCTGTCTGTCTGTCTGTCTGTCTGTCTGTCTGTCTGTCTGTCTGTCTGCGTGTACTTACTGTTGTTAATGAGGTTATAACAGAGCCATGAGATAGTTACTCACATTGCCCTTTCGGTAACACTTTATTTTAGGGACACATCTATTAGCACTAATACATACAATATTAATGCCTGTGTAAGTAACTTGTAAGGCATGTACTAAGCAAAATAAGACAGTTGTTAAGCATGTATTCACAAATGTCTTGTTCATGCCCAATTAGGGATTTATTACTAATATAACCTTAGTAAGGACCAGTAAGCCTATATTTCTATTTATTAGTAAGTAGTGAGTGGCAGAATACAATGTGTATAAGCTCCCGACACACTGTGTGAACAAACCCTGAACAGTGTGAAAACAGATGCAGAATAAGGGTCCCTATTCTAAAGTGATGCATTGGTCAGCCCAGATGGCTCAGGGCCTCTGCACTACCAAAGTCCTAGGGCCTCCACACCACCCAGGCCTGCACTACCTAGCCCCCCCGATCTACAAAGTGTAAGGGTATATCAAATAAATAATAATTACCCAGCTGAGTCATCTAGTTTTCTTTTGTTCATATCAATGAGAGGGAGGTAACAAGAGCCTATATATAGCAAGGATTGAACGTACACTTCTCAATGGCGGTGGGTTGGTGAGATGTAATTTTTTTTCATGTACCACTGAGTTTTAATTGTAAAAAAAACCCAAAATAAATGCAGAACATTAAAATAATAGTTTTGAAGCAAAACTAAACTACTCTTTTGTGATAATTAAGTGAATGTTTGAGAACATTAGCTTCAAGAAGTGCAGTGCATGATGGGTACGCAATCTAGGCCAACAGACAACCTACCCAGCTCTGAGCCTACGTCCTTAGCTCCTCCCCTCACTTGTGAAATTTAGTTGCTATCCAAACAATTTGCCATGTACGTAACAACAGAAATATTATCATTGGCCATGCATTGCATTTCTGACTAAGGGCGTAGCCTACCCATCATGCACTGCACTTCTTGTAGCTAAGTTTTCTCAAACATTAACTTATTTATCAGAAAGGAATAGCTTAGTTTCGCTTCCAAACTATTACTCATCGTTATATTCTGCATTTATTGTAGGGTTTTTACAATTAAAACTAATTGGTGTATGAAAAAATGACATCTCACCACCCACCGTCATTGATAACTTTACGTCCAATCCTTGCTATATAATACTTCCAATTACTCATTGATGTAATGAGTAGAATAAGTGAGATCTTCATACCTACTGAGATTAATGTTGACTCTGAAATGTTCTTACACTTTGCTTCCCGGGGGGGAACGTAGAGTGGGGGCCCTAGGTAGTGCGGGGGCCCTAAGCCATCTGGGCTGAGCAATGCATCACTTTAGAATAGGGACCCTTATTCCACATCTGTTTTCACACTGTTCAGGGTTTGTTCACACAGTGTACCAGGAGCTTATACACATTGTATTCTGGCCCTTACTGCTTACACATAAATAGAAATCTAGGTCTACTAGGTCCTTACTAAGGTTATATTGGTAATAAATCCCTTATTGTGCATGAACAAGACATTTGTGAATACATGCTTAACAACTGTCTTATTTTGCTTAGTACATGCCTTACAAGTTACTTACACATGCATTAATATTTTATGTATTAGTGCTAATAGATGTGTCCCTAAAATAAAGTGTTACCGCTCTTTCATAGTGGGGCCCCTGTCACATACGTACCTGGGATGAATTTCAAAGCAGGAGGGGTCCTATTAACCCATTTTAGCCTGATGACTCGTATATGTTGTTTGACCTTTGGTGCCTGGAGACACACGCTGTAGGCCTTTTCAAGCTCTTGAGATTTTAGCTTTTATAATAAAAATGTGGGTATGTTACAACTGAATGAACACATTCTCATGCAAGATGAGGGTCTTAGGGTTTAAATGCAACTCATTTCATGTTTGTATGTGCATCAGAGGCTAAGATATTTTGTTTTTTATGGGCTGAGGGCAACTTTCCCAACAAGGGATTAGGCATTCAGCAGGCGTTTTTTGCAGGTGCTTTAGGCATCAATGGGTTAAAGATGGGTTACAGACTCCAGGGGCCCAATAGTACGTGCATAATGTTTTAAAAGTTATATTGAAATTGTAGCACAGAGGCTTGGGCTTTAGGGCCACCTTGGCTCTTGGGCAGTTAACAGTAACAAATATTCTATTTACCCAACTGCTGCTGTTCGTGACCTACTGTACAAATTAATCCAAATGGCATCATGTCTCCACTTTTATTCATTGATCAGCCAGCCCACATGGTAGCACTTATTTTTTTGTGATACATTTTTATTGTGTTTTGATACAAACTGTAGGTTACATCAAACAAGACAAATCACAAATAAGACAATAAAGGGCAACATTCAGCTCTCAACCACCATATGTACTTCTTGATTATTGATGCAGTCTATGTTTTCTCTGATACTTGACCAAGAGTGGAATGCAATGAAACCGAGGGGAGGCATTTTGTAGCCACAGCCTGGCTAGCTCTTTTATTCCCATCTTAGAGAAGAGTGATATATCGATTAAAAAAAAACAGTTTGCCATAATCAACTGTTCAGCTGTTGTGTGCTGCTGCTACGTCTATTTTCCAGTTACATCCTGAAGATGGGCTCACATATCATCTTAGGTAAATTATACAATCATAATTCCATCCTGTCCAACATAAACATAGTCCTCTTCATAGCTATAACATAAAACCTATAGGCCTTGTGAAAAAAAAACTTGTTTGTTTTTCCAGAGGGATCCACAAAGACATGTCTTCACTGCAACCGGTAATTTGACATACAACTGTGGCATGCATGACCTAACATATGCTGGTTTGACAAAAGCATTCAGAGAAATAACAAAACGTTAATATGACAAACACTCTGTATATATTTGTATGTATTTCCCCTGGCTGTCATACATGTGAGTCAGTCACTCAGTCAGTCTGTCTGTCTGTCTCTCTGTCTCTGTCACTATCACTATCACTATCACTATCTCTATATCACTATATCACTATATCTTTACTCTTTTGTCTTTTGTCTTTTGTCTTTTGTCTTTCGTCTTTCGTCTCTCTCTTTCTCTGCTCTCTCTCTCTCTCTCTCTCTCTTTCTCTGCTCTCTCTCTCTCTCTC
>NC_085861.1:48026221-48028721 GCF_034702125.1 Engraulis encrasicolus | reverse complement strand
CTGCCAATATGCCGTTTCCTGCTCTTACACACAGCAGAAGTGTTGAGAAGTGCGATAAGCTGTGATTAATAATAGCTGCCTGCTCCACCTTGTGTGTGTGTGTGTGTGTGTGTGTGTGTGTGTGTGTGTGTGTGTGTGTGTGTGTGTGTGTGTGTGTGTGTGTGTGTGTGTGTGTGTGTGTGTGTGTGTGTGTGTGTGTGTGTGTGTGTGTGTGTGTGTGTGTGTGTGCACGTGTGCGTGCGCGTGTGCGTGTGCGTGTGCTTGCATTATGGTTTCTCCTCCTGGACACTGCAATCAAAAATCTTACTGTGAGGTTCAGTGCAGAATGCAACATCCGTTCTCTCGCTAATGTGCTGCTCCTTTCAGAAGGTATTATTATTGCAGCTGATGGACTTGTTTACGAGCCTGATCAAAGACTTGCAAAGGAGAAGGATGTAGTTCTTCCTTTGCCAAAAGTGTATTATACTGCAAGTTTTGAAGTCAAATGATCCTTGACATAAATGGTGTGCTAATGTTTCCTTTTCTTTTTTCTCTGTCTTTGTTTCCTTCTCATATATTCATTTGCCCTACAATCTTAGAACGCAGTAACTCTGAAAACGGCAAACTGAGAAAAAAGGCTTCAAAGTTTTCCATATGGCGCGACAACTGTGTTGCCGGTAAATTGGTGGTGACACTTCCTGGTAATGCTTGTGTAGGATAGAAATTTAATGCACAAAAAAAAAAAAACATTTATGTGTCTTTTTGCCACAAAAAACAGAGTTACTGCGTTCTTGGCTGGTATTACTGCCACAAAATGGAGTTACTGCAGGAGTTACTGCGTTCTTAGCTTGTATTACTGTCTACTCCCAAACCAGTCCCATTGGAACGTGCAGCAGTAACTCGCTGCTTACTGCGTTTTTGTTTAACTTTTTTTGGGTCATTTTTGCACTTTCAAAATGAGTTTTCTCCAAAACGGGACGGTGTTGGACCACCATTTTTGGACACAAGACAAATGAGGTAGTTTAGAGCCCATTTCCGATATAAAAAAAAATCGACCATTTTGAGTTCTTGTATTGCACGGCAGTATTATACATTTTGAAAGCTGTGCACACCAGAGAACAGATTCTTTCTTTCTTTCTTTCTTTCTTTCTTTCTTTTGTCTTTCTTTCTTTCTTTCTTTCTTTCTTTCTTTTTTTCTTCCTTTCTTTCTTCCTTTCATTTCATTCTTTCTGCAGCATGTGTATTTTCTTGTCAAAAACAAACCCACCACATCATCTTGTCTGTGTCTGCAGTCATCAAGTTGGCTGCAGTAATTTAGAGTCTGTGACCACAGAGAGCAATAAACCCTGCACTGTGCGCGTGGCTAAGGGGTTTCTGGTGGCGGTGGCTCTCCTGAGCTCATCTGGGAAAGAAGTGAATGTACCATATAATTGTCAACAATTGAATGAATGAATGAATGAATGAATGAATGAATGAATGAATGCATGAATGAATTTACTTGACAATTTTGATGTACGTACAACGTACAGCAACTGAACCATACATTAAATGAAATAAATAGTTGGGGATAACACAAAAAAAGCCCTAAGGCTTATTTCCATTGAAGTTCCTATGGTCGGAAACAAGGACATATGGCAGCATTCTTACATAGCCTACAGATTTATGACAGGCCATGGTATGTTTGTAAGTGTGTCAGCACACTTTGACAGATAACAGTGTGTCATGGGCCTAATACTGTGTGTGCAGTGCAGTACACGTGTAATATACATTTGCAATGGGACAGTAAAAATCATGACGATCATGAAGATTCATACTCATTCAGATTGCGAGAAGGAGCTAAGCTGTAAGTACTGCATCCTCTATCTCTTTTTCTCATTTGGAAAGCATTTACCTCTCATCCACAAGTGAGTCTTCAGGTTTTAACAGTAGGAATGCAACATGACCAGTAGTTGACAGCACACAGTAGTACATAGTAGGCTACACAGTATTTGAGACTGGTGTGTGTCTTCCAGTATAACAGCATAGGCCTACTTGTGATTTCCTGGCCTGTCTTTGTCAGTGGGATAGTAGGAATGCACTGTGGCCATGCCGGGAGACTGGAAGACGATGACAAAGATGTTTTCAGTCCTAACAAGATAGGCAACTGGTGACATCAACAATGGGATGGAATGCTTCATCAACAAAGCACGGTCTCCTAAAAACAATAGACCGTCTCTGACGAGGATGTATTGGAGCAGGAGCAGTAGACAGTGTGACTGCTAGTGTGTGATGTCACACCCCTACTACAGCACTGAGGCCAACAGTGGGAAGAGTGGTGGAGGGATACACTGTAGGTGTGTGTGTGTGTGTGTGTGTGTGTGTGTGTGTGTGTGTGTGTGTGTGTGTGTGTGTGTGTGTGTGTGTGTGTGTGTGTGTGTGTGTGTGTGTGTGTGTGTGTGTGTGTGTGTGTGTGTGTGTGTGTGCGTGCGCGCGCGTGTGTGTGTGCGTGCGCGCGTGCATGTGTGCATGCGTGCGTCTGTCT
>NC_085861.1:47963721-48016221 GCF_034702125.1 Engraulis encrasicolus | reverse complement strand
GGAAGCCCTCAGAGAGTTGGTCTGTGCAGTCTGTATATCTTAATGGCAGGTGAGGGTATCACATATCCCATGAGGTGAAATTGTCAAAACACAGTATAGTGCACACACACACTAACAAGTAAGTATACGCACACACCCACATACATACTGTTGGCACGCACATGCTACCTTCATTATATGTGCACAGATACACAGGCGGACAAACAAACACACACACGCACGCATGCACGCAAGCAACACACACACACACACACACACACACACACACACACACACACACACACACACACACACACACACACACACACACACACACACACACACACACACACACACAAATGTACAGTACATGCACATAAACACGCACGTATACACATTTACTGATGTGAAATACATCAAAATGGGCCCAAGGGAGGAAACGATTACTCCTGGAGTAATTTGTCTATGAGACAAATGTTGTGTTTCCGAAGCCAAAAGAAATTTTTGGCAGGTGGTCAGCAGATCAGCCGATTTGGCTATGGGCTTCTTACGGATTCCATTTCTGGTGATGCGGAACGACTTCAACCACCCCAGGCCATCATTGATCTCCCTGTCTCCACTGCTATTGGCCAGCCATTTTGGACCAACCAGGGCCGCGCTGGCAGCTTTGACCGGGCCCAAGGCAAAAGCATCTGAAGAGGGCCCTCCTCTCAATACACACAATGTAATGGGGTCCCAATTCTGGGACTCCCCTTTCCCTAGGCCAAACTTACCCATCTGTTCCCTGTCCCATCGGCAGACCTGGGTCTACCGTGTACTACCCAATAGGCCAGACATGACTTAGGTCACTCTTTCTCTTTCTCCTCTCTACTTTTCTTAGTCCTAATAGAACGTCTTTGCTTTAACCACGTTGCTGCCTTGAACACGCCTCTACCCAGGGCCGTTAGTGTGTCTCAAAGTTGATTGGCTCCCGACAAAGTGGATGGAGTTCCCAATTTCTCCGGAGCTCAGAAACGATATTTGTATTGCTCTTGGCCTGACTAGTAGCACCGCTGAAGGTGTTGCATCACTGTTCAAAGGTGTTCAAAGGGAATCTGTTACAGTCAAAAAACGTATAATCAACTGTGAGACAGCCTCACTCTTTCAGCAAGCACTTTCAGAGATCCAAAGTCAAACTTCAGAGAATGCTGATGATCTCATGGTTAATTTTAATTCAAGGATGACCCATATTATGGATGTTATTGCCCCCGAAAAAATCAAAACAGTGGGACATGAAAAAGCACCTTGGAGAATGAATCCCACAGTTATATTGCTAAAGCAAGAATGCAGGAGGGCTGAAAGACAGTGGCGTAAATCCAAACTTGAAGTCCACTACCAAATCTATAAACACACACTCTCTAAATACAACCAAGAAATTTCTAAAGCTAGACAATCTTTTTTCTCTGACATAATTAACAGAAATATTAATAATGCACGTGTCCTGTTTGGCACTGTGGAAAAGCTAGCAAGGCCCCCAAATCAAATGCCCTCTGAGTTCCTCTCAGTCAGCAAATGCAATGAGTTTGCATCCTTTTTCAAAGGAAAGATTGAAAAAATACGTACAAACATACTCACACATGTGCAACCTAAATCCTAACCTCATGAGAAATTTTCATTTAGTTGATGTGGACATTCTTAATAGAACGGTACAAAGTCTTAGCTCCTCTACATCTGACTTAGATATTCTACCAACAGCCTTCTTCAAATCCATCTTACATCTAATATCACCAGATGTACTTCAGATCATCAACACCTCACTACAAACAGGCATATTACCAGGCTGTCTGAAAGAAGCAGTTGTGAAACCCTTACTGAAAAAGAACAACCTGGATGCACTGGTACTAAACAACTATAGGCCCATATCCAATCTACCATTCATGGGTAAAATAATAGAGAAATTTGTTTTTAACCAATTAACTGCCTTTCTAATGTCTAATAGCTATTTTGATAAGTTTCAATCAGGTTTCCGTGCCTACCACAGCATTGAAACAGCTCTTATTAAAGTTATGAATGACATAAGATTGAATTCTGATGCTGGCAAATCATCCGTCTTGGTGCTACTCGATTTAAGCGCAGCTTTCGATAGAGGGACCACTACTGTTCAATCTGTATATGTTGCCACTGGGACACATTATCGAGAATAACTCCATAAATTACCATAGCTACATAGCCGTGGGAACTAGGGGTGCAGGGGGTGCGGCTGCACCCCCTCCTGTGAGCTGAAACGGAACACAGGACGCTAAAAATGCGTTAAAATGCAAGAAATTGCATCTAAGGAATACTAAATTTTCGGGGGGAGGACCCCAGGGTTCACGTTAGCCGGCTGTGGCCGGACATTGGCCGTTTGCATGAATGAATGACCGGCAAAATAAAATGTTCCCGGACAACATGTCCGATGACAGCAATTAGTCAGTAAATAATATTAGCCCATTTTAAATAGGCCTATTTAAAGTTACAAAACACCAGTAGGCCTAATATGAAACTGAACAAAGCTGAAAATATTTGTGAATAGCCTATGTAACTGAACTTCATACTGAACTGTCATAAACAGCACGCAATATTGCTTGCGCTCTCGTCCCCACCGTCGTTGTCCCCAATCACGTTATGCTTATAATCCCTTGACTCACACTGGCTGCTGTGCTGTCGAGGAACGATTCTGTTTTTTTGTAGGCTATTTTTTACCAATATATCAGTGAACACAACAAAGGGCATTGCATTTGCAAAACCGTTTCATGCCCAGTTGCGAAGTCAAGCCTAACGGTTGGGGACTCAATGGCATGCGCAGCATCGCCGCATCGAATCACTTTCACTTTTACCTCTGCTGAAAAATGGTGGTGGATCTCCAAGTAGGCTACAGAGGGTGAAGTTAAACATTCCAGAGAACGATGGACTCGCGAGAAGTCCCAGTGAAAGTGCATGCAGGGCTTTATAGCTGTTTTCATCACCGGCCAAAACGTGTAGCCCATAGAGCATCGTACGGAACATGTCATTACTTTCGAGAGCGCAGGAACACAACGCAATATAGTTCAAATTTCAGTAGCGTCGATACCATTACTGTAGGCCTATTACAGGCATCACCTCGTTACCCAATTTGAGAAGGGAAATGCTCTTCGGGTTTGCTGATAAAACACACTGTTTGAGTTGATAATTTAAGGATCTGCGCACAGCACGTTGGCTGGCTGTTTTTTTCTCTCTTTCAGTTCGAGCTCTCGAGTGTGTGAAAGAAAGCGCGCGTTTACTCCCCGGCCCGTGCGCACAAGCAGGACTCTAAATTAACACCAGACAACTGGCCAAATGTTAGTGAAATTTAAGTTTTGCTGGCAGAAAAGACCAATTTAGCCTACTACACTTTGACCCATTAGGGAGTGTGTGTTTGGCTATATGTGGAAAGGTCCGTTAGATATTTCAAATGTCCGGTATTCTGCAATACAGCCGGCCACTTGTCCGGCCAGTAAGAATTCTAGCGTGAAGACCCCCCCGTCTTTCCCTACTGCACCCCCTGATAAAAACTACTTCCCACGGCGCTGATAGCTATGCGGATGATACCCAGCTCTACTTATCTATGTCCCCCAATGACTACACCCCCAATGAATCACTCTATCATTGCATGGACCAAATTAACAAATGGATGTCTCACAATTTCCTCCAGTTGAACACAGATAAAACTGAAGTAATTATATTTGGGAAAAGAGAGGAGAGACAAAAGATTGCTACTATCCTTGAAACGAAGGGACTGAAAGCAAGGGAAACAGTTAAAAATCTTGGGGTCCTCATTGACAGTGACCTAAATTTCAACAGTCACATGAAAGCTATTACTAAGTCTGCATTTTATCACATAAAAAAACGTCTCTAAATTTAGGGGCCTGATGTCTAAACATGATCTGGAGAAGCTAATACATGCCTTCATTTCTAGTAAAGTTGATTACTGTAACAGTCTTTTTACTGGCCTCCCCAATAAGACCATTAAACAGCTTCAACTGCAAGGGTTCTTACAAAGACAAGGAAGTTCGACCACATTACTCCAATTTTAAGATCGCTGCATTGGCTCCCAGTAAGCTACAGAATTGATTTTAAGGCAATGCTACTTGTGTTTAAATCATTAAATGGAATGGGACCCACATATCTACTGGATATGTTTCAGCTGTATGCACTAAGGTCAACGGAGAAGAATTTGCTGGTGATTCCAAAAGTCAAAACAAAGTGTGGAGAGGCAGCCTTTAGCTTCTATGCTTCAAAGCTTTGGAACCAGCTTCCAGATGACGTAAAAAATGCACCTACTATTGATAGCTTTAAATCTAGACTCAAGACAAAGCTGTTCTCAGATGCTTTCCCCTAGCTTAAATTACATATCATTCTTTTTTATTATTATTATTTTTATTTTTATGTTTTTCAAGGTTTTATGTTTTATTTTATTATTATTGACTCTAATTTATTTCCCTCTTTCTTCCCTGTTTCCTTTCATTTACATTTGTTAACTTTGTGAAGCACATTGAGTTGCACCTGTGTATGAAATGCGCTATATAAATAAACTTGCCTTGCCTTGCCTTGCCTAGGAGGGCGTGGCCTGGCTAGACACAAACGACACATACAGTGTTTACGTAGGGGCATTTTGTGCTTTCCCCTAAAATGAGAATGGCAGGTGCCTGATTTCAGTGAAAACGTGAAAAGTGCCCAGATGTCCAACTTGTGAATAGTGAGATAACAACCTCAGATATGGTCAGTCATAATAATGTTGCGGAAAAAAGTCCATGCCAGCATGTCTTTCAAACGCTGACTATATTAGTGGAAATCACCTCGCAGACCACTTGAGGTCATTTGCAGACAACTTGGTCCCCGGACCACACTTTGAGAACCACTTAGGCTAACACGAGTGGAGAGTAGGCCTATTGATGGAATAGATATGAATAAGGGCTCGTCTTTGATCATTGCTGTGGGGAGGGAAAGCTGAAACCAGAACAAACAGGTTGTTGTTATTACACATGCGAGTAATAGTTCATTTTTATGCGCATTGTTCAGTGAAAATTGTGGCCGTAGCATTTGAAGTGTAGACCAAGTGTTTTCCTTTGAGGCCCGTACACAATGTAAATGGACACTGCAAAGCCAGCTTTTTTATTTTGTGGTTGAGGGTTAGCAACGGTAGGCATGATGACTCGGCGGAGAGTAGGGAGTATGAAAGCTGAGGGTCTTCTGTTTTGACTGGGACTGGGACATACTCATCCAAAAGGGCCATCCTGTCAATAAATACAATGTAATGGGGTCCCAATTTCAGCTACAGATGCTATATATTAGTACCCAGGCTCCGCCCTGGTAATGACGCAACTCCTTCAGCTCTGCTACTACTCAAAAGAGCTTGTTCAGGAACAATCTGAGCTCCGCCGGGCTGGGGAACTCCACCCACTTTGAACCAATTGACTTTGAGCATCTCCAACAGTCCTGTGTAGAGGCATGTTCAAGGCAGTGGTGTGGTTTAAGCAGAGACGTTCTATATGAGAGTGGACTAAGAAAATGTATAGTCTAAAATTTGGCTCAGCCTTTTCTGCCCTCGACCAGTAGCAAACCAAAGGAGGTTGGTCAACGATGCCGTTGTTATGCTCTTGTTCAGACCAAGTCTCCGAGCGATTTGAAAGTCATGATAATCAGGCCTAGTATATCTGGGCATTATTGTGGCATTCTTTTGATCATCCAGCATTTGTATATGATCATGTCGATATAGACCACAGTATATTGTGATGAAAAAGTCTTTTTTTAAAAAGAGCTTTCAAAAAGGGCCTTTTTTATAGAGCAAAGGGGCAAGTGCTTTAGCACCACCTCGTCCCTATCTGTGCACGCTTATGGTCTGAGCACATGCCACTTAAAGATGACATCCTGCGCTGGCACCCGCTGCACACAATGCTGCCTCTGTGTGTTACAGCACAGCACAAATCTGCAACCCCATAGCCATGCACCAGAAATATCAGCTGCTCTCTCTCTCTCTCTGTCTCTCTCTCTCTCTTTCCATCACTCTATCCCCCTTTCTCTACTTCGCTCTTCTCTCTGCCCTCCCTCTTCTATCCCTCTCTCTCCATCACTTTCTCTGTCTTTCTCCCTCCTTCTACCTTGCTCATTCCTCTCTTTCTCTCTCTGCCCTCCCTCTTCTTTCTCTCTCTCTCTCTCTCTCTCTCTCCTCCCTCTCTCATTCCCCCCCTCTCTCTACTATAACCTCCTCTCTCCTTCCCTCTCCTTCGCTCTCTGCCCTCCCTCTCCTTTCTCTCTCTCCCTCTCTCAACTAAAGCCTTCTCTCTCTCTGTCCTCCCTCCCTCCTTCTCTCTCTCTCTCCTATAACCTCCTCGCTCCTTCCTTCTCTACCTCTCCCTCTATCTGCCCTCCCTCTTCTTTCTCTCTCTCCCTCTCTCTCTACTATAACCTCCTCTATCCTCTCTCTCTCTACTATAACCCCCCCCCCCTCCCTCTCTCTCTCTCCTTTCTCTCTCCAGGCGGGTGTGGCTGCTATATGCCTGTTGCATGCCAGTGACAGCACATGGCTGCCCTCTGACCTTGTCAGTATAACCAATGGCTGCAGCCGGCCCCAGAACAGAACAGAGCCTATTTGTGGCCCATGGCTTTAACTGCACGTGTACATGCGTGTCATCGCCCTCGCCGTTGCTAGGTGACAAGCCGAGAGTTTGGGTGTGTGCGTGCGTGTGTGTGTGTGCATCAGGTAATATGCTCTTCAGTTAGAAAAGTGTGTGTGTGTGTGTGGGGGGTGGCAGACATACCTCCACATCCCCACCTGGTTAGGGTGAAGGTTCACCTGGCCACAGGTATGTGTGGAAAACACCCTGACTGCTTGCACGCACGCACGCACGAACACACACCCACACACACAAAATCATATGGATTGATATGACAACTGCTAGTCGCTGTAGGTGCGTTGTTAGTTGGAAAGTATCCAGTTAAATACCCATAAGGAAGGGATTATTTTTCAACCCGTTACTGTAGTTTCGTGGCAACCCTTGAGGACAAACAGTGAAAGAGCGAGAAACAGTTATTTTACATTTATGCGTGTTGTACCTAACAGCCTTTGGATTGCAGGACCCCCTGCCGGAATGTTTGCGCACAAGAGACAAGTGCAACTGATGCGGGAAAGTGAGCCGATGACAATGAGGAGGGGGAAACAGCACACACCAGCCAGCCAGCAAGCCAGCTATTTGGGGCGCACAGTGGAACAAATCCTGGCAGAGACCCGCAAGAAAGAGAGGAGGGGACCGAAGACACTTCTTAAAGCGGACGCTTCCATCCCAACACAATATGCAGTGATATAATGAGCGAAACCAACACTCAGAGGCAGCGAGACTGATGTCTTTCTCCACTTTCCCCGTTTCTTTCTGAAGTTGGTCCCACCCCTATGCGAAACGCTTTGTCGCCAAGGAAGGGAGGGAGAAAAAAAAATCTGGTTCATTTTTTTTTTCATCTTTCTCCTGCATCAAGTGCAATCCACACCGCGGAGGCTGGCTCCGGATTCCCACTGCACTGCCTTTTGGTGGACGGGGTTTCAGACAGAGCGGACTGTCGCCCACTGATAAGAATACCTCGGGGATGAAGTTTTAAATTCTCTTACCTCTTTGGAATACTTTTGCGTAAACAAACAACGCACCTCGACCAGTTTTGATCCATCAATCGAATGATATCAGGTATGATGCTTTTTTGTTTTCTCCTAGGTTTTCTCCTCATTTTGCATCCAAGAAGACTGGAAGCGTTGTTCACTTCATTCAGAAGCATAACAAAACAGAAATATCAGCGACCAGGCAGACACGCTGGCAACTGAGGCTAGGTTATAAATGAAACAACTAAATACCATTCATTTGACCATTCATCACATTTTTTTAACAACTTCTTGAAAGAATGATCAGTCATATCTGTAGTAGACTATACGTCCTCTCACGTCGCTCTGCAGTAAAGGAATGAACACGCAAACACATTTTATACCAAATAGACCACTTTCAAATTAAATTTTCAACAGAGACATGGTTTGATGAGATGGTGTGTGTAGGTTATTCCCCTTGATGTTTCACTTAACTATATTAAATTGAGTATTTGGTGTCCAGTGCAAGTTTAATTCACTTAGGCCTATTTGTTGTAATTCATTTATTTACAATCTCTAATCCGGAGGGTTTTTTTTGTTAATAATAGGTTAATGGTGACAAGGTGTATACAGTGTGAAATTGGTTAATTTTGAAAGGTGCGTTTCTTTTCTTATTCCACGTCTATATTAAGAATGCGCTCGGCCAGGCGCACTAAATACCTTCTGTGCGTTGGGTGCACTGTTGGATGAAAAGTAAGCATTTTCGGGGAGACTTAGCAGCTCTTTGGAAGTTTTTTTGTTGCTTTGGGTATTTTGCCTTATTTTGGTCCACAAAAGAGAGCAGCCTGTGACAAACTTAAAACTGGGTCAAAATGTATATGACCTCCCACGGTCGGTTTGTATGATTAATTTACCCTATATTTGATGTGTGCATGGCCACTGCCATTTACTGAACTGGCGTCTTGCGATCTCTAGCGCCATCGTTTGGCTGGACATTGCCTGTGTTGGCTCGGCGCTGTGACTGCATTAACTGGTGGACCTCGCTCTCCGCTACCCTGTTTGGAATGCACTGACGCTCACAAGGTTTGCAGAAATGGAAAATCCCTTATACAGTCAAAAGATCGAGTTTTGCAAATTACTGACATATTATCAATTTTCTGGTGCAATCAAGAGGAAGAGAGTAGCTGTCCATGTCGTAGCTGTCCCTTTCAAGCGCCCATGTATCAATAATCATATCCAGGAAGGAAAGCGCAAATTGCAGCCACTCTTGTGCCGGTTTGGCCCATCAACCAACATGTATTCTTCTGGGCAAAGCGGAGGACCTTTTTAAGATGGAGAAATATGTGCGACTATCGTTATATTCAAGGGCCAATCAGCAGTCTCCGGACTGGAGAGCGGTCGCCGTGGAAGGGTTGGACGCTTCTGGCATACTTTCCGTGCGTGCGAGCGAACGTGCTGGTTTGCTTTGGACATGACATGGACCACGGGTGAAGGGGTCGCTTTTCTGTTGGCTGTCCGTTGGTGATGATACCGCGGCAGCTCCTCTTTCTAGTAGGCCTATGGGGAACAAGAGCAGAGCAGAGGAGAGGAGAGGCGAATTAACTTTTTTGAAGCCCTTTCATGCCGCCTGCTGCCTGTGTATTTGAATGGCAAAAGAGTTTCCATGCCATGAGAGGGAATTTGGCAAAGTCCAACTGTCTGGACCTGAATCGGAGCATCCTCTCCTACAGGCTTTTGTTGCGCAGCTGTCACCTCTCGTCGTTCCTAAAATAACGTTTGCAGACTGCTGTGGTCTAATTAGCTGTCAAATTGTGGAAAGGGGTTTCACAGTCAAGCATCATCAACCCAAAAAATCCCAACGTCGCTCAGGCAGGCTGATGACGCGTACGCGCGATTCTCGCTTTAGCACATTGAAAAGTGATGGTCTGGTGAAAGCGCTTAGTTCCAAGTCTGAAACGTCATCTATTAGGGGATGACATTGGCGGGAGCGGTAAATGCAAGGCAAGCAGACAGGATAGGATCACAGGGACTGCAAAATACATTTCCAGCGGTTATTACAGAAATCGGGCTGAATTGCTTGGTCTCTGACATCCAACCCTTTATAGGCTACTGCACACCAGACCAGACTAAGGGAATCGCAAGTTGCAGCAGCAGCACCGGCGGCGGCAGACGAAATCAGACACTGGTCATTACCGAGAGCTCACTGCAGGGTGAGAGGCATGCGCCCAAACCGCCGGGTGCAAAGAGACGCACGGGGGGACAGCGCACCCCTCCATCTCCTCTTCCACCTCTTCTCCACTAAACCTCCAGCTCACCACAGGCGTCATCAATCTCCCGTAATCATTGAGCATTATGTCAACTCAATAGCATGCTGCGGGCGTTTCAGAGACTCCGCGGGGAGAGTGCATGAGAGAGGTGGTCGCAATGTCTTTGGTAATCACCGGCTTCCTTTACTGCCTGTGTGTAGCTTGTCCTGGACGAAAGAAATATATGACAGCACTCAGGAGAAAGTTACGCTTTCTGACTTTTTTTTTCTCTAGCTTCTGACATTTTGTAGAATTTGCCCAGTCATACAACACTTAATGGGCGCACGCACACAACAACAGCCCAACGACTGATCTGCCAGCCATGTGAAAAGATCTGTGGTCTACAATAAAGCGACGAAAAGAGGTCAAAACAAAACATACCCAAAACTTAGACCACTCCTACAGTAACTGCAGTTTCTTTCGTGTAGCCTAAACAGTAAAGATGAAGGATAAATGAAAACAAAAATGAAATAGGCATTTTAGTCTCAATTGCGTTTAGTTCATGTCATCATAACCTCCCCTAGGCCAAGCATCCAAAACTGAGGCTGCTCCGGGGAGAGGGCTGTATGTGTATCATCATGTCGCCACATAGTGGTGTACACTGGTACTGCGGGGAATAATATGTCAGTAGGGGTAATATGAGGGCATGCGAAGTGGCCATGGCCAGGCAATGGTTTCACGCAAATATTTGGGAAGAACCAGATCTGTGTATATCTCACAGCCAAGTTAATTACTTCTGTATACATCATCATTATGTAAATGTTTATTGTGAGAGTGACCATACAATTCCAAGCCTATGATTTGTGTGTATGGATTTTTTTTGCAAACCTGGCCACATTCATTTGAAGATTTAGTCAGATCAGCCTGTGCAGTGCAATATGATGATGTCCATTAGGTTTTTTATGACCTGTGCTTGGCACGGTAAAAGGCGTCTACACTCCAGAAGACCTTGATTTGGGCAATACTAGACAAGAGTGTGCAGTACAGAAATCAAATGTAGCAGCAGAACCGCACACGTATACATGGGTTCTAAATTGTTGTTTTCTCCTGGCTGCGCGACACTAGCTGCTTAGGCTCTCAACCTCTGATTGTTGGAAACCGCTGTCGGTCAAAACATTAACTCTCGTGGTTGGCTGCCAGTGTCTTGCCCCTCCTCACAGCATCGTGTTTATAAACACGGTGAACCCATGTATAGCACTGAGTGAAGACAGCTGTTCAGCACACTCAAATTGACAACAGTCAGCACTGCCCTTAAAACATCCATACGGGAGTAGTCAAGAGCTAACACAGCAGAGCAGAACATCTGCTGAACAAAGAAAAAAAGCCGTAGACAGTGATTATCCTGGGTTAGATCAGATCAAGCACTTAACTGTTCTATACAAACACGCCAGGAACCATTGGACAGAGCTCAGAAATAACAGGAGAGCAGAACTCACAATGCTTGCCTGCAAGGTTGAAGTGGGACTGTCTTGGGTAGGCTCAGTGTTTGAATGAAGGTGGCCTCAGCGGTCCAGTATAATAGCAGGCTACACAGTGTTCCCTTGTCTACGTTTGGCATTGCTGATTTTAACGCTGCCCTGTGAAGCCAAATGGCAATAACTATTCGAAAGCATGTAGGCCTAGACTAACTGCCCCGTTCTTAACCTCTATCTCTTGATTGTATCTTCCTAATAAAACGTATCTAAATGCATCACCACTATTATCCTTACAACATGTTAGACTGGAAAGTATATTAAATGCATTTTCCTCAGTTTCACAGTTCACGTTATAACTGTGCCTTTGTAAAGAAGAGCATATGAGCTATAATCAAGTACTCATGAAATAAATACCATGTACTAGTGCATACTGGGTTTTTTTTACATCATATAATATTTCTAGCAATTTCAATGCAACGTTGTATGTGTTGGGACTTGTAACAAAACAATGCTGCTGATTGCCTCTTCTGCTCCCTCTTTGCTCTAGTAGAGGAAGCGATGGGAGAGTGGTAGAGGTGATGCACTGACATGAGAATCTATAGGGAGAGATGTCAAGTACAAGGAGGTTAGGAAGATAGCGAGATGAATTATTATTGATTTGCACTGTACTTTTCATAATCAAACAGCAGGGCAAAGTGTGGACAGCTATCCCAGAGTGGTCAAAGGATAAGAAAAATGCTGTGGCACACGGTGTAGAACACCTGTATCCAGGGTTGGACTGGGACGACAACCTGGCCCGAGCAGTTCTGGCTTAGACCAGCGGCCCCTCACCCTCACCCCCGTACCACAATTATGATTGGCTCATTCTACTCTTTAGTAGCCTCTTACAGCAGATGGGCCTGTTGACAGGCCAATTCACTCTTTGCTGAAAACACTCAACTACTGTACATCATAACAACATTGCTTCGACAATAGAGAGTCATTCTCGATTCATTCTCGGTCATTACCATTCTGGAGACAAAAAGGTTATAACAGCGTGTCTTTGCTAAGACGTTAAGGATGCACAGATGGGCTGTCCTGTCTTAATTGTGGGTCAGCTTCTATGTGAAAATGTGAAACAAAGAAACAAACCAAAAAACAAAGGCATCAGTCCCTGAAGACTGTTGGCCCACTGTGAACATGCCCTCTATGCCAGTGGTTCTTAACCTTTTTTTCTTGAAGCACCCCCTAACCTGTGCCCAAGACAAGCCGCGCACCCCCAACCTAAGCGTCTACGCATGTATACGCACTAAAAAATGATTTGAGCGATTAATTACAATAATTCTAGCTTTAGACATTAATCAATACTTTAATGTCTTTATATGGGGACCAAAACACGTTTTAATTTGGTCTTGATTTGGACTAATTATAATGTTTGGAAGCACAATTTTGGTCACAACCTCAACACAAACAAAATTCTGCGCACCCCCTAAAATCTCTGGCGCACCCCCAGGGGGTGCCCGCACCCCAGGTTAAGAACCACTGCTCTATGCCACATTACCAGTCCAGCCCTGCCTATATCATATATGGTGACCCAAGTTCGAGTCTGTCTTGGGTTATTCCCCCCAGCCCTACCCCATCTCTCCCTTTCTCCCCTATTCCCTATCATATCTTCACTATCATGGCATAATGAAGGTGCAAAAAGGCCAGAAAGAAATACTTTAAAAAATAGCTAAACCGTGAAAGCCCAACTGGGAAACTCCTACTCCCATTGACATTGTGACACAGCACTCCACTGCACACAAGTGCACACTGCACATACCGAAATTGCATTTGTGCCTCACCCGTTCAAAGGGGCATCCCCCAATGGTGCCCAAAAGGGAGCAGTGCAGCAGGAGAGCACTGGTTAATTACTCCCCCCTCCAACCTGGCAGGTCGGGAGTCGAACTGGCAACCTTTGAGCTACAAGTATGACGCCCTAACCCAGGGGTGGGGAGGTCGTTTTATCCAGCCACCGATATAATTTTAATGTTATTTAGCTTCACATGAAATATGACATATTTTGTAAAGGAATCTTAGAAAATGCATTTGCAATACAAGTAAGTTATATTTAGGGAACCTAGAGAAGGTGGTGTTTGTTTAAAAGGTGGCTGCCTTCAATATAGGCCTAAAGTGAAGGGGAAAATCCTGGTTTGTGTTCATAGTACGGCCCACTGAGGAGTTTTACGGCCCTCAGATGAATTTGAAGTGGCCCTTCAAATGAAAAAGGTTCCCCACCCCTGCCCTAACCGCTTACCCATGACTGCCCTAATAATGATCATGGAATCACGTGTACAGTAACTATATTTCTTGGTGTGTTTGTTTTTTTCAGACCCAGGAGCCTGGTCAGTGCAATGGGCCCTGTTCCCGTGTGTGTCCTGCTGTCCTGCGCGGCGCTGTGCGTCCTGTCGGTGGTGCGGAGTGTGAGCGCGACTGGTGCGAGTGAGGATGAGGACGAAGAGTACACCTGGCCACAGTGGCGCGTTCCCCTGGTGCGCGAGAAGCGCACCGTGCGCCTGGCCAAGCCCGCCTTCTCCGCCCGCGCCCAGCTGAGCGAGCTGCGCGGCGCCTGCGGCATCGAGTGCCAGGAGGGCCTGCCCGAGCCCAGCGCCACCGAGCTGGAGCGGCTGCTCTCCTACGAGACGGTGTACGAGAACGGCACGCGCACCCTCACCACCGTGGCCCTGCAGGGGCTGATGGAGGCCGAGCAAGCCTGGGCCGCCGCGAGCCTACACCCTCCCAAACGCACGCGGCAAAAGCGCGAAGTCTACGGCGTGGACACGCGCTTCACCATCGCCGACAAGCAGTTCTCCACCAAGTATCCCTTCGTCACCTCGGTCAAGGTGTCCACGGGCTGCTCCGGCGTGCTGGTGTCCCCCAAGCATGTGCTGACGGCGGCGCACTGCATCCACGATGGCCGCGACTACGTGAGCGGCGCGCAGAAGCTGCGCGTCGGCGTGCTGAAGACCAAGTCGAAGCGCGGCCGCGGAGGGGGGAAGGGCCGAGGGCGCGGAGGGAAAGGTCGAAAAGGGAGGAAAGGGGGCAAAGGTCAAGACGCGGAACAGCAACAGGAGGAGGGGGAGGAGGAGGAGGAGGAGAGTGAGAACGACAACGCCATAGACACCGGAGATGGAGCAGGAGGTGAGGCGGCAGCACCAGCGGCGCAGCAGGGAGAAGGGAGGGGAGGCAGAGGTGGCCGGCGGGGCAGGGGCAGGAAAGGAGGTCGCAGCCGCAGCAGAAGGAGCGCCTCCGACTCTGGCCCTCCGTCTTTCCGCTGGACCACGGTGAAGCAGACGCACGTCCCCAAGGGCTGGATCAAGGGGGAGTCGTCCCGGTCGCAGAACGTCTCGTCCGACTACGACTACGCCATCCTGGAGCTGAAGCGGGCCCAGAAGATGCGCTTCATGGACCTGGGCGTGGTGCCATCCATCAAGAAGCTGCCCGCCGGACGCATCCACTTCTCAGGCTTCGACGACGACCGACCGGACCAGCTGGTGTACCGCTTCTGCTCGGTGTCGGAGGAGTCCAACGACCTGCTGTACCAGTACTGCGACGCCAAGCCCGGCTCCAGCGGCTCGGGCATCTACATCCGTCTGAAGGAGGCCGGCAAGAGGCAGCGCTGGAAGCGGAAGATCATCGGCGTCTTCTCGGGCCACCAGTGGGTGGACGTGAAGGGCGCGCAGCAGGACTACAACGTGGCGGTGCGCATCACGCCGCTCAAGTTCGCGCAGATCTGCCACTGGGTGCACGGAGACTCCAGCATCTGCCAGGCTACCTGAGTCACAGGTGTACGCAACACCCAGCTGCGGCCCAGCCTGCCCACGAGCAGCAGCACAGCAAACCCAGGGGTGGATTTCTCGAAAGTGTAGTTGCTAACTATGTTAGCTACTTGGTTGATTGCAATGCAATTTCCCATTGGCAACCACCCAAGTTGCTAACTGGCTAACGACTACGCTTTTGAGAAATGCAGCCCAGCCCACTTGTGCACCAGGTTTAATCCATACCAGGTGACCTGAGTGCTGAGGTCTCCCCAAACGTTCAACACCCAACACCCCCCACCTGACCCCCTATCCTCCTTCCTGCTATTAACTCCTCACTAAGTTACCTCCTGTGCCTCCTCCTCTTGGCCCCAGCAGTGTGACTCGGGTACGGATCTGGTCCAGGTCTGGGCTGGATCTGGGCTCCGATGTGCACTGCTGTGGTGGGCAGTAGTCCTCAACAGTAAAAAAAAAAACAAAAAAAAACACAAAAGGCAGATTGTCATCGTCAGCCTCAGTTGCATCACTTGCACCCACACACACACACCATTGACTACACAGACTTTTTCTGTCGATTACAGAACTCGTCGAGAGAGATTGAGAAGAATAATGCTTCTTCCATTGTTTTTTTATTTATTTAATTTTAAAAAACAAATATGCTTTGGAATGAAAAATCACAGTGCCAAGACTGGATGTAGAATTAGTTTGTTTGTTTGTGCTCAACCTTTATAAGCAATACATATTTTTCAGCCAATGTCAATGACAGCTTTCCTAAACTGAAGCAATTGCATTCTTCGTATTTGTTTTTGTGAGCCTGTGTTTCCTGTTGAATAGTGTCCAGTCTCATCAGCAGGGCTCTACATTAACACCAGCCAACAGGCCAAATGCTGGTGAAATTTCAGTTTGGCTGATAGAAAAGACCAACTTACTACTACTACTTTGACTCAGTAGTGAGTGTGTGTTTGGCTTGTAAGATTAACATCCACTAGCAATTTTGGCTGGTGGTGAAAAAAGTTCATTTAGGGCCCTGCTCCTCTTTAATCAGTGTTGCCTTCACCTTCGTGCCTGGCCCTCCTCAAGTGTTGAAGTGATTATTATGGCAGGAGGTGGTGGCTTTATTCACAATCAAGACAAAGAAAAATGTCTTTCTGAGACAGTTTTTAAAAATAAAAAACCCTTTGGTATACACTTGCAGAGCTTCCGTGAATGCACACATTTTAATAATAAATATTTCCAGTAGATCTGACGGTGATTTTTTTTTTAAAAATGATATATTTTGATGAGATTCCTTTTGGTATGAAATAGCTACTTTAAAAAAATACTATTGAGGAGTTAAGTTATGAATGGTGTTGTATTTCTAGGCATTTCCTTTCCTGTATCTCCTTATCTTTGATGCCATTATGCAGTAGAATTTTTTTATGTGGGATTCGGTGTTCATGCACATAAATCTTGGGTGCTTCTTGAAGTCACGTGGTGCTAAATTAATATGTAAACATGCTCGGAAGACCTGTCAGAATATACGTTGATGGCCATATTGTCCTGTACCTATGTATTTAATAAGAGGCTAACTTGATGTGGTCATTGGAAAAGGGTTTATTGAAGCCCATGAAAGGACGAGCGAGAGGTGTGGTGTAGTATGACTTGAGAGTGTTATTCAGAAGACCTGGTGATAGTGTGTCAAATCCAACGTGTTCATGTAAATGTGTCTTGATTTGAAATCTATTGCTGAAATCTTGTTTATTTTGTACTTTTTTTAAAGAATGGAACACTTTGTCAAGTTGAGGGCCAAATAAAAAAAGAATAAAAAACAAAACATTGCATTTGTATCAGACTGGACACTGTGATTGCTAATGGGATTGCATGGTAACTAATAAGAATGCCAGAAACAAATACAGCAATACTGGGGTGCGTTTCTCAAAACCGTGGTTGTTAGCCAATCAGCAACTTGGGTAGTTGTCAATGGGAAATTGCATTGAAAACAACAAAGTAGCTAACGTAGATAGCAACTACGGCTTCAAGAAATGCAACTCTGGTTTACTCAGTAACATATTCAAATTAAAGAAAAGAGACTCAAGTCAGTAATGCCACACTGGAAGATATTTTATGTTGCTGTCCATCTGTCCATCTGTCGTAATTTAAAGCAACAGTCCACCATTTTGGAAATACATGCTTATTTTACACCTCCCTTAAAATTAACTCATTGATGCTGGATGTTGCATTGCGCAACATTGACCCTAGCGCCTGGAGCTGCATGGTGCAAGATTCAGGCTAATGGGATTTCAATTTTTTTATATCAAAAAAATGTTGATATGTGAAAAATGAATTAATGTCTTGTTATTATGGGTTTCAGATGCCGAGATATTTTTAATAGGCTGACAGAAGTTCCTTTTCCCAAAAAAGGCTTGGGTATTGAGCAACTCCTGTAATCTCCTGTAATTCCAGCTATTCTATTGGTGGCATTACTACTGTGTATATAGATGAACCTGATGGTACCACACACTGAATGCATGGTAGCAACTAAGAACTAAGTACTATCACCAGATTCAGAGAATAGCTAGAACAGGAGAGAGGTAAAACTCAGTTATATAACTGAGGGCAAGGTGTAAAAGGAGTACATTCCCAAAGATTGCGGATGGTTCCTTTAACAAAACACCTACCCTGAACATCTACACTAAATATAGATCGACACTAAATGAAAATGGATCGCAACATCCTACTGCACTCAACATGAATTGCAAAAGCCATGTACAGAAAAAGTACAGAAAACAGAGCCACATCCCGCAATCGAGTTGACAAGGCTCATTGCATGACCCAACAGGCAAAGTACACAAAAATTACCCTTCATATGTCTCAGGCCCATATGAACAGTAGTTTGATAGAAAATCTGCAATGCTTTCTTGCACACTCATCTTTGGAGGCGATCCCAGTTTTGTGAATGTTATTTGGAGAACTGTTGTTAAAATCTAGCAGTCATCACAAACTATAGTACACAAAGATGCTTGCACAGCGAGAAAAAGCTCTGAAACAGGCCTGAGCCTAAACACTGAGAAGTCAACAAGTCAGGAGGTGTTTAGTTTGGTCAGTGAGTTTATTGCGTCTCCAAGGTCGTACATGCACTGAAAAGGGGCATCATAAACAAAAATAAACCAGTTCTGAAATAAGGAAAACTTTTTTTTTTCAAAATCAAAAAAATAAATGTGTCTTTCCCCCCAGCCCCCCCTTCCCCCAGGATCCTATCAGGTCCATCATATGTATTTCACAAAAAACGGTTGACTTATAGCCACTTTGATATGATGAAGACACAAAGACCTACCAGCTATATAATAGGGTAACTGTACAGAGTACCACAGGATTCCTCTGGGTTTGTCAGAGCTGCCCGTTTTTCACAAGAGCTGATCAACAGAGGACCTCTTCCATCCCAGTGCAGTGCACAGGTCCCTGTCAACATGCCAAGCCACACTTTCTTCTCTTCACCAGCAGAGGGGGCAGTTGAGATGTTTATTGGTGCTGTCCAACCAAAAGACTGGGATGTTGTACTGTATGTGTACGTAGGTCCAGGCAAGTAGAGATCACTCCCAGGGAAACAAAAACATGGACAGGCTACAGAACTGAATCAGTTTCCAGACTAGGTATCTTCTACAGTAAATACAAAAATAACACCAATAAAAGTTCTGCCCTCGGTCTGGCAAATGACAAAGCACTAGCAACTATGAAAGTCAAACACATTTCACTGACAAGGACACAGTGACCAGTACCACCACTGTGGTCAGTCAGACAGGGGATTTCATTTTTTTTATATCCAATCACAGGCTGTTTCGTTCCTAGGTTGCTTTCAGCACTGACATACACACTCAATCTACTGGTATTTTTTTTATTCAGTTTCAGCAATCAATTGTACACGACCAAAAGAAAAACATAGAATGAATAGTCATAAATAATAATAAAAAAGACCAATATGTACCCGTGGATAAAATATCCTCAAATGTAAACAGCAGTTTGACCACTTTAACAAACTGTTCAAAGTACATTTTTTTAAATAATGCAAAAATAAAACGATTCATAAATAAGTAATGGATACAAAATAAACGAAGACTACTGCAGTTAACTGTATTTGTTGGTCTGGTCACAGAGGAAGCTTCATGTTCCTCAATATGTGTATTCAACTGACATATTCAAATATTCATATTTTGTTACCCAACAGGTTTGACTGATACGGGGACAGAATTACAGCCACATGACTTCTTATCATTGAATATCAAACTCACATTGACACAGGCCGCTCAGACACGTACATACTATGGTAGTATTGAGAAGACTGTTGATGCCCTTGTACTGTATGACTTTTACATAGAGCTATTAGGCTCCAACAGACTCTGCAGCACACACATCACAGTCTGGGGAGAGTAAGGGTCACGCACACACACGAACGCATGCACGCACACACGCACACGCACACGCACACACACACACACACACACACACACACACACACACACACACACACACACACACACACACACGCACACGCACACACACTCAAACGCATGCACACAAACGCACGCACACACGCACACACACACACACACACACACGCACACGCACACGCACACGCACACACACACGCACACGCACACGCACACGCACACGCACACACACACACACAGGTATGCACACACACACACACTCATTCACCCAAAAAAGTTGATCTCCATTCAACTCAAATGGCAATACTTCAAACAGAATATAGAATACATACGCCATCTTTCTTATTTTCTTTTTAAATATTATTATTATGCATATTAGATCTTTTTCATTTTTTTTTTAAATTTCAGTTTTTGGACAAATATTACACGATTAAAAGCACATTTCTCTCTCTCTCTCTCTCTCTCTCTCTCTCTCTCTCTCTCTCTCTCTCTCTCTCTCTCTCTCTCTCTCTCTCTCTCTCTCTCTCTCTCTCTCTCGCTCTCTCTCACACTCGTTTTCTCCGCCACTCCCTCCTTATCTATCTATATCTTTCTATCATCTACACATCACACCACACTTTGTGCTACACATGAAAGAGAAAGAGAATAGGGATGGGGCGAAGGGACCATCACTGGAGAATATGGGGATGGGGAGAGAGGGAGGACGGGTCAGAATAGTCCAGGGAGGGAGGGGAGGGGGGTGGGGGTGGGGGCAGCTGTTAGGCCAGGCTGTGGGCAGGGCAGGCGACTTGGGAGTTCTGTAGTAGAGGACTCGTTTTCACATTGAAGATTGTGGGGGCAGAGAGTTTGTCCGCAGAGACCAGGCAAATGCAATCCACTCCACTCCAATCCAATCCTGACGAAAGAAACAGAATCTGAAGAAGGAAGAGAGGAACATTGGAGGTCATTAGAGGTCATTGGAGGTCATTAGTACGTACAGTACATACTGTGTCTCCATATACTTATTTTTCTGCAGGGCCTAAGTGCATGTGAGTTTGTCTGCTTCACTGATGCTTGATTTGTGTTAGTAAAAAGCAGGGCTGAGAATAGATAAGTTGACCAGACTATCTAAGTGAAAAAAATCGGTAACACTTTATTTTAGGGACACATCTATTAGCACTAATGCATACAATATTAATGCCTGTGTAAGTAACTTGTAAGGCATGTACTAAGCAAAATAAGACAGTTGTTAAGCATGTATTCACAAATGTCTTGTTCATGCACAATAAGGGATTTATTACCAATATAACCTTAGTAAGGACCAGTAAGCCTATATTTCTATTTATTAGTAAGTAGTAAGTGGCAGAATACAATGTGTATAAGCTCCCGACACACTGTGTGAACAAACCCTGAACAGTGTGAAAACAGATGCAGAATAAGGGTCCCTATTCTAAAGTGATGCATTGGTCAGCCCAGATGGCTCAGGGCCTCTGCACTACCAAAGTCCTAGGGCCCCCACACCACCCAGGCCTGCACTACCTAGCCCCTCCGGTCTACAAAGTGTAAGGGTATATCAAATAATTAACACTTACCCAGCTGAGTCATCTAGTTTTCTCTTGTTCATATCAATGAGAGGGAGGTAACAAGAGCCTATATATAGCAAGGCTTGAACGTACACTTGTCAATGGCGGTGGGTTGGTGAGATGTAATTTTTTTTCATGTACCACTGAGTTTTAATTGTAAAAAAAACCCAAAATAAATGCAGGAGATTAGAATAATAGTTTTGAAGCAAAACTAAACTACTCTTTTGTGATAATTAAGTGAATGTTTGAGAACATTAGCTTCAAGAAGTGCAGTGCATGATGGGTACGCAATCTAGGCCAACAGACAACCTACCCAGCTCTGAGCCTACGTCCTTAGCTCCTCCCCTCACTTGTGAAATTTAGTTGCTATCCAAACAATTTGCCATGTACGTAACAACAGAAATATTATCATTGCTGCATTGGCCATGCATTGCATTTCTGACTAAGGGCGTACCCATCATGCACTGCACTTCTTGTAGCTAAGTTTCTCAAACATTAACTTATTTATCAGAGAGGAATAGCTTCCAAACTATCACTCATCCTTATATTCTGCATTTATTGTAGGGTTTTTACAATTAAAACTAATTGGTGTATGAAAAAATGACATCTCACCACCCACCGTCATTGATAACTTTACGTCCAATCCTTGCTATATAATGCTTCCAATTACTCATTAATATAGTGAGTAGAATAAGTGAGATCTTCATACCTACTGAGACTAATGTAGAATCTGAAATGTTCTTACACTTTGTCTCCCGGGGGGGGGTAGAGTGGGGGCCCTAGGTAGTGCGGGGGCCCTAAGCCATCTGGGCTGAGCAATGCATCACTTTAGAATAGGGACCCTTATTCCACATCTGTTTTCACACTGTTCAGGGTTTGTTCACACAGTGTACCAGGAGCTTATACACATTGTATTCTGGCCCTTACTGCTTACACATAAATAGAAATCTAGGTCTACTAGGTCCTTACTAAGGTTATATTTGTAATAAATCCCTTATTGTGCATGAACAAGACATTTGTGAATACATGCTTAACAACTGTCTTATTTTGCTTAGTACATGCCTTACAAGTTACTTACACATGCATTAATATTTTATGTATTAGTGCTAATAGATGTGTCCCTAAAATAAAGTGTTACCAAAACATCATATGCAGTATGTCACGACAGTATGTACTGGAATTGCCTATAATACAATAAAATACAAAACAGCCTGTATTTATATAGCGCAATATCACAACTAAATTTGTCTCAAAGCGCTTTCAAAATTCACGTACATAAAGATTCCCACATTCACACACCATCTCTGGAGGCTGCCGTACGGCAACAATTGTCCGGGGTTGTCCGGGTGAGAAGGTGCACGCATACACAAGCAGACACACACACACACACTTTCCCACATTCACACGCCAGCTCTGCAGGCTGCCGGGTGGCACCAATTGGCGGCGTGTGACAAACTGCAATATTCACACATGCACACACGCACCACACATTCACACAAACATAAACACAATAACAATATTCCTAGAGAAAGATGATTCTGGAAGTGTATGTAACATAGCCTGAATTGGTCACATCACTTTCAGTTAGGATACACATCAAATGTCTAAAATATCGCCTAAAATCAAGATCATCGTGCAATTATGAATCTTTTGTAGCCGTTTAATGCAGATGAGGGTACCAGCGACATTTGCTGTAGGCGCTTAATGTTAACAAAACGCCAAATTGACTAAGATTTGGACATTACCATTTTGGTAACAACAACCTTATTTGGCAGCGTACCTGGGAGATCACATGAAGTCCTTGAAGTTGAGGTCGCCCAGGGGATCTTTAGGCTTCTTGGGGCTCTGGACGGCAGGCCCAGGAGATATCTGGATGGGAGTCGGATAGTAAAGAGTTAGATAACATCTTACAATACTTTTAGTTTAGTTTAGTTTAGTTTAGTTTAGTTTAGTTTAGTTTATTTGATAGGGACAGATACATAACATGTAGGTTGCATAACAACCAAACAGCAAGCATCATAGCATTTATAGCCAAAAGCTAATTTCCAATGCCCGTCCCTAGAAGGGCTTTTAAAACAATACAATAGCAGCAATAACAATAAAACAATATTATCATAAAAACAGCCTATACACTCATTCAGTCCAATCATTCATTTTGGGGTATTTCAATAAAGCCCCTATAATAATGGTAAGGATTTTTATGGCTAAGACTCAGCAAAATACTGACCTCCGTCTCTGGAAAGTGCAATAGGACGAGCAATCAAATAGGGGTTCCGAAACACAAACTCGGACCAGTTCAGTGCAGACCGAGTTTGTTAAACCTTAGCATACTCAGGCATTTGTGTTGTCCCAATGGACAACTGTTACAATGGAACACATTTAGAGTGGATGTCGGAAGAACTAGCTTGTGTTTACTGACTACATATTTTCAAAAGAATGAGCCATACTTGTTGACAGATAGCTTGATAGGTGTCAGACAGTATAGAGAGACCACTAAATAACATCCTAAACTACTTTTGAGGCATTCCAGTAAAGCCAAGATAAGTCTGTTAACACTCCACCCATCCATTCATCTATGAATCAGTCAGCCAGGCTGTGTACCTGTCAAAACGTCTTAATCTCTGCGCCTGTGCCTAGTTGTATATCTGCTTTTCTGTCTGTGTGTGTCAACACGACAGGCTGTTATGTGGTTTTCTATATATTTGTGTGTGTGTGCGTGTGTGCGTGCGTGTGTGCGTGTGTGTGTGTGTGTGTGTGTGTGTGTGTGTGTGTGTGTGTGTGTGAGTGTGTGTGTGTGTGTGTACCGGTGCTCCTGTAGCAGGGGGTGTTCCAGCGAAAGGGGGTCTCATCATGGGCTGACCCATCATGGGCGCTCCCATCGGGGGCATCATCGGAGCACCAGGGGCCGCAGCTGGAGGCTGGAGAGATACAGAGAGAGAGAGAGAGAGAGAGAGAGTGAGAGAGAGAGAGAGAGAGAGAGAGAGAGAGAGAGAGAGAGAGAGAGAGAGAGAGAGAGAGAGAGAGAGAGAGAGAGAGGGAAGGAGTGGAATGGGGAGGAAGATGGGGATGAGGTTTCAGGCTTTTAAGTTCATTTTTAAAAGGAACAGCCAAGCTCCTTTCAAAAAAAAGAATATCATGTTGATCTATTTCCATTTAATGACTCTACAATGTATAGTATTTTTTTATGGAATTATGGAAATAAATACTTTTCCATGATATTCTATTTGTTTTGGAAAGGAGCTGTATTGAACATTAGTCTTGTGTTGAGACAAGAAAACATATCTGCACCAAGTTTAACATTGAATGCTAACTTACCCACCTGTAGTTTACATTAGTCGTTAGACATTAGTCATTAGCCAGTAGTTAGGTTTGTGAAGAAGAAATATGTATCCCCTCATAAGAACCCGTTATCATCACAGTGCCTTTGAGCTGTGTAGTGTAACAATAAAGCTTTGTCACAAGACAAAGGAGATGTTATGTAGAGCATTTTCAGTCTAGGCTCCATTTTGGGTTACACTTTACATGACCCCAGTATCATATGTATGACATTACAGTGTTATAATAGCATCAAAACGGTCATGGCAAAGTCATGAACCAGTCTTAAAGGTGTAATGTGTAAGATTTTTAGTTGTTTATTTCCAGATTTCATGCTGCCCATTCACAAATGTCACATTTTTCACGAATATTTATCACCACCATCAAATTCTAAGTATTCATTATAACTGAGAAAATACATGAAAAGGGGATCATGGTCTGCCATTTTAAATTTCCAGAAATTTTCATTTTAGCTGGAAGAACTTGTTTTACTTTGATCATACTAGTAAATATTAGTTAATTATTTAGAAGATCAAATTTGGCAGTAGACAGTCCATAACGTCAATGTCATAAATGTTTCATGGTCATGAAAAGTTGACATTGTTAGGCCTGTCTTTACCCTAACCCAAATTCACTTAATGACAAAGTCATACAATGTTTATGACATTGACATAATGTTTATGACACATGCATGACTACATTGTGACAATGTTACAACACTGTTATATCATACGTTATACGTTATATCATATGCTATGATGCCGGCGTCAAGTAGAGTGTAACCTCATTTTGACTAAATATGTAGTATTACATGTTGCCTTTGTAGAGCAGCGTAGCTGGTGAGGCTGTTGCAGCTATTGCAGAGCTAAGTCATCATGAGGTTTACAAGCACATGATGACGTCGTGCTGAGACTGCAAGCTATAAGACTGTTCATACTCACCATGACAAAGGACTGCATGGCTCCAGCAGGAGGGGTAGGAGGAGCACCAGCCTGGACACAGAGAGCAGTGGAGAGAGAGAGAGAGAGAGAGAGAGAGAGAGAGAGAGAGAGAGAGAGAGAGCGTGCGAGAGAGAGAGTGACAGAGAATCAATATCCTGATCTTGCAAATGCTTCACATTCATTTCCTAACTGTTCATCGTCACTGTACAAAAAATGTGATGTGTTCGAATGGTAATGAAGGCCAAATGGAGAGGTTGAATATCAAAATGATTAAAATGTTGACTGATTGATCCATGAAATCACACACAGTAAAAGAAAGCGCTGCCTTCATTACGTAATTAGCACAACTACGGTACACTCCTGCCCTTGTAATCCACCCCAGGCCTGAGCTGGTTAGGGTAGGGCCGTTTCCCCACAGGCAGGACTAAGCAGCTCTTCATTAGACAGCCGAAGGTCAGAAAATCCTGCTGCTCTCTCAAGACTAATCCTGCCGATACCCATTACAAGACCCCGGAGACGCCAGTGGGTCAGGTGACTACCTGTGGGTGTTTGATTGGGGTTTTCAGATATGATATGCAGTCTACGTACTGGGTGTGTTAATGGGTTCGTTATTTTTCCTGAATAATAATTAATAATTTATAAATTGATATTGCGGCATGTTGAATTTTATTCATTGCCCATCTAGTGATGAAAATGTTCTGGAAATATAGGTATATTTGGGAGCACTTTTTGTTTTCTTTTCTTTCTTTCATTCTTTATTTGTCATTGGACAAAAAATATATTTTTGGCATTTCATGCCTCCATTGAGACAGAATTGGTATGAGAGAGTGACAGAACACTTGTGGGGAGAGAGAAATAAAGATGGGGAAGGATCGGGAAGTGACCTCATGTCGGACTCAAATATGTACGGTCCCTTAGCCCACTGAGTCACGGCGCCCCCACATTTGAGTGCTTTTAAGCTTGTATGATTCATTGTGAGACTGTAAAATCCAAGCAATCATAAAAACCAATCATCTCCCTAGTCCAAAGTCCACAGTCTATGATTAGGGCAGTCATGGGTAAGCGGTTAAAGGGATGGTTCGGAGTAGATTCACCCTAATGCCATTTGAACCGTGATATCTATCCAGTAACCTACCGTAGTGTTTTCTGGCTTGGGCGAACATTAGCAGAGTTACCGAGCTATTTATGGTTATTTCGAATAGTTTGCCGGTGCATTCGCAGTGTCTCCAAACTTAACCCCACAAAATTACATGTCAAACTTCTACAGTAGTACAAATATGGTCTTTACTCACAAAACAAAGCATTTACAAGTTTCGAACAAGTCCAGGAGTTTATTATTATCCACACAAGCCGAATGTATTCTGTCTTTCTAAAGCTGCGCCGTCGTTACTGCCGTAAGCCCGTAAAAGTCCTCAACAAAGTTTCAGACGAGAGTATTAAAAAACGTTTTCATTGAATTGTGATTAAGGCTTATATTTTCAAGGCAACACTTACTAGATATTTCAAATGTTACCTACTATCAATTAGACAAGGATTTTCGTTATCAATATGAATGCTCAATCCACTTTTCATTGTGCATAATGATGAGTTTCGTTGAGGACTTTTACTTATGGGCTTACGGAAGTAACGACGGCACTCCTTTAGAAAGACAGAATACATTCGGCTTGTGTGGATAATAATAAACTCCTGGACTATTTCGAAACTTCTAAATGCTTTGTTTTGTGAGTAGAGACCATATTTGTACTACTGTAGAAGTTTGGTGTCATGACATGTAATTTTTGTGGGGTAAAGTTTGGAGATACTGCGAATGCACCGGCAAACTATTCGAAATAACCATAAATAACTCGGTAACTCTGCTAATGTTCGCCCAAGCCAGAAAACACTACGGGTAGGTTACTGGATAGATATCACGGTTCAAATGGCATTGGGGTGAATCTACTCCGAACCATCCCTTTAAGGCATTAGACTTGTAGCCCAAAGGTTGCCAGTTCGACTCCCGACCCACCAGATTGATGGGGAGAGTAATTAACAAGTGCTTTCCCCCATCCTCCTCCATGACTGAGGTGCCATGACCATAATACAGTAGTACCGTCCCACTGCATTGCTACCTTGGGGGCCATTTGGGGCTGCACCCTTGTACGGATAATTTTGTTGTGTGCAGTGCGCTCTTGTGTGCTGTGTCACAATGACAATGGGGAGTCTGAGTTTTCCAGGTGGGCTTTCACTAAATCTTACCATAGGAGCACCAGGGGTTCCCCAACTGCTCGGGGCAACTTGTGGAGTCCAGTTGGCCCCGCCTGTCAGCTTCTTCTCGCTCCACTGCTGGTCCCTGTTGGGGCACACACCAGTCAATCATCCTCACTCAACCAATCAATCATCACTTCCCACATATCAATCATATTACTAGCTATAATTTACACCCCAAGGGGAAATGAAATGTTCCTTCGGGAGAGTGGCTTAGCAATTTACTCAAGTTACGACCCGGGCCAGCTTAATCAATTGACTATGACTCAGACCAAATCAATCCATTCACTGCTAGCTGATTACTATTGCCTGGGGATCAATGCCTCCCGGGGGCTGATGGGAAAAGAAGCTCTGCCTGGAGGGCAGTGATCAATAGCAACCAGAGACAGCAGCCTCTAAATGGCCAGATTGAGAGAGGTCTGAGGAGTGCACACTCATGAATTTATATTTACATCTCTCCATACACATTCACAAATAATCCACACACCCCATATACAGTACACACAGATATATATCTCTCTGACGCGCGAGAATGCACATACTGACACATGCGCACACACACACATACACATACACGCACGCACGCATACTTACTTCTTCTGAGGTCCAACTCCCAAGTCTGCCGAAAAAGAAAGAAAAAGTCAGATACTGGCACATTGGCTGGTAATGGTAAAACAGTTAAAGGGATATGCCACTATTTTGGGGCTTAATACAGTTAAAATCGTTGGCTGGGGTTTATAAAGGTGGTAAAGGGTCTTATTTTTCATGTAAGCCGTTGTCTTGCTTTAAGACAAGTTAAAAGAGGGAATATGTCGCTAAGCTAGTGAAAGCCAATGTATCCGTGTAGCATGCTACAATGCTACACGGATACATTGACTTGTCTTAAAGCAAGACAACGCTTAACATGAAAAATAAGACACTTTACCACCTTTATAAACCCCAGCCAACGATTTTAACTGTATTAAGCCCCAAAATAGTGGCATACCCCTTTAAGTTGACTAGCATTACTACTTTCAGTACCTCTTGTAGCTCGTAATCTAAAGGACGAGTTTGGCTAACATCTGATTCAATAACAACACAAATTGAACTGTGGAATATTTGTAAAATACTATTTCCAAATAACTCTGAACACACTCAATAACCAAAACATGTTCACATTGAACACACTTAAACATCATGCCAATGGGATCGGATGGGTGATCTGAAGCGATCTGCTATAAAATTGTGGTGCCAGCACATACTTCCAACCAGGTTAGCCAGGGATGACTCCAGGTCTCCTCCGATGGGCTTGGCAGGTGGGCCTGCCGCAGCTGCAGCAGGGGCCGAGGCTGGAGCTGAGGCTGGAGCTGAGGCCAGAAGCCCTGGAGCTAGTGGTGCTCCAGCAGCAGGCACTAATGGTGCTCCGACTAACGGAGCTAATCCCGGTGCTAACGGTGCTACGCCCGGGGCTAGGGGAGCTAGGGGCGCTAGTGGGGCTAGGGGCGCTAGTGGGGCTAGCGGCACCATGGGGGCTAATGGCGCGGGAGTCGGGGTGGCGGGGGCCATGGGCGTGCCTCCGGTGCTCTGGGGGGTAACTGCGGGCATGAGCAGGTCCCCTAAGAGATCCCCTAAGGATACAGAGACAGAGAGAGAGAGAGAGAGAGAGAGAGAGAGAGAGAGAGAGAGAGAGAGAGAGAGAGAGAGAGAGAGAGAGAGAGAGAGAGAGAGAGAGAGATAGTTGGGTGATTTGTGAGAAGACGTTCTGTCTATTTATCTACCATGCGGCACAAAAAAGAGGATTGGAGATAGGACTGGAGATCACTGTTGTATAAGAAAATCACAAACAAACAAACAAACAAACCTAACTCAAGCACTGGCAGGGATTTGATCTGCATGCAGGTAAAACATGATTGGGATATCTATCACATTAGCACGCAAACAAACTACTTTGGGCTCGACAGCATTCAGGCATTGCATCTGTCGTCAATCAGCAAGCTTAGGTCAGGGCCTCTGTCAATATACAAAGAGTCAATCTTTACACAGTAAAAGACACGTTTTTAGCTCAACCCTCAGAGAGTCGATTTAACACATCTAGAGTGAACTTGGTGCCAGATTACTCTAAGTGTTGATTTAACACTGTATTTTTTACTGTGTTAAGTGCAAGACAACCTCATGTGGGGCCCCTTAAAAAAAGAAAGAAATGCATTTTTAGGGAGGAAGATAAACAAACAGGAGGACACCATTCAAACAGGCAAGGGGACATCTTTTTTGCTATCTGCCGTGTCTCACAACATAAACATAAGGGCCTCGGGCAAGAGGTCAGACATGGCTCATGCCGCAAAGCATCGTGGGTAGCAGCCTTGTGGAAAAAACTCACCAATCACAAGAGAGGAAGCAAGCAATGAACCAGCAAAGTGAGCGAGGAAGCAGAAGAGAGAGAGAGAGAGAGAGAGAGAGAGAGAGAGAGAGAGAGAGAGAGAGAGAGAGAGAGAGAGAGAGAGAGAGAGAGAGAGAGAAAGAGAGAGAGAGAGAGAAAGAACAGACAGACACACGGACATAGGGAAAGAGTGAAGAAAAAACAAAGCAATGGCGAGAAACCCCCCCCAGAAATGGCAAGACAGTGATGATTGAGAAGAAAACGGAAAGAAACAAAGAATGAAAGAAGGAAAGAAAAAAGAAAAAGGGAGTCCAGCGATGAAAGACAAGGATGTGGGGACGGATGAAAGACAAAGGGACAGAAAGAGAGAGACAGAAGGAGAGAGGAGAGAAAGGCGTGTGAGAGGAATTAAGCCGTTGGCATAGCGCTGGAAACCGTCGCTGTTACATAACACAGCCAGCATCTCAGCACTGCTCACTCATGCAGAACACACACACACACGCACACACGCACGCACCCCCCCGCGCACACACACACACACATAAACACACACACATAAACACACACACACACACACACACACACACACACACACACACACACACACACACACACACACACACACACACACACACACACACACACACACACACACACACACAGCACAGCAGCATAGGCAATGTACACTTGCACGTGCATGCCTCTCTCTCTCTCTCTCTCTCTCTCTCTCTCTCTCTCTCTATCTCTCTCTCTCTCTCTCTCAAACACACACACACACACACACACACACACACACACACACACACACACACACACACACACACACACACACACACACACACGTACGCACACACACGTGGGCAGTGTACACAGTGTTTCACTTGCAAACCAACTCTCTCTCTCTTTCACCCTCGCTTTCACACACACACACACACACACACACACACACACACACACACACACACACACACACACACACACACACACACACACACACACACACACACACACACACACACAGTACTCACAAACACACAAACACTGCTACTAGCCAAATATCAATACAGAGAAATCACATTAGCATCACAACTTAGCCCAAGGACAATGGAAAGTGGGAACTGTACTGTATTAGCCTAAAATGTTCCTAGGAACCGCAAAATGCATAAAAAAAGGAATCATGCTTTAATCTGCAACAAGCACCAGCCAGGAACTAAATGACCAAATCCAAAATCAATGCTTATCTTAGCAGCTACATCTTCAAACATACAAATAGCATTTTTGTACAAAATAAAAAGAGAACCTTCAAAGCCTTCAAACAAAAGGAACATTTGAAGGCGTCACAATATCACATGCTGTTGCCATGGCCCTGCTGCCTTCTGACGCCTTTTTGGTTGGTCCGCCAAAACTGTGTATTTTTTTTACTCGCATTTTCAGCACAATTACTGTCAAAAGATTCAATTACTACACTTCACATCTTATCTGGACAAATGCACAATATGAGCTGCATGCTGCATTAATTTGCAATATACTGTACAAACATACATACATATACATACATGCTCAACATAATTACGGCCAAGTTATCAGTTTCTTACACATATGGCCGGGGGCTACTAGAAAAACTGCCATACAAGACACAACAGGCAAAGAGCTTTTCCTACCTGAGGCATCAAAGCTACCACCAGATGGCGCAGTGGAGGCAGGTGCCGTGTCAGTACCGGCCAGCAGGTCCCCAGCAGAATCCAGCAGGTCGCTAGCGGCTGAAGCTGGAGCTAGGGCGGGGGCCAGAGACGGGGCCTCACTCGGGGCCAACGAGGGACTCAATCCTGGGAGGAAGGCAGAGATTGGACACATGCATACATGATACGTATCTATAGATAAGTTTCCCGCTTACTTTGTACAAACATTCTTGCTGTGAGGAGGGGCAAGATGCTAAGCAGCCAACCACGTGAGCACATTTTTTTGAGTGACAGCAGTTTCCAAACAATCAGAGGTTGCAGAGGGACCCCTAGCTGCGCACACAGACAGGAATGTTTGTAGACGGGAAACCTATGTATACAGTACATGATATAGTACTATGAAACACATACATGATAACTATACAGTACATGATACAAGAGTATTTTCATTCGTGTAAGCTTTGTGTGGGATTCAGCACCCAGTTATAAACTGTGAAGAATAGTCATTAGGCGACAGTACAGACACTTGTTTTCTTCCTGTTCCATGTGTAACTTCCATGAGACTTCTGAGGTGTTTCGAGCTGGACCTGGCAAAGGCCAATCGTGGATGGTACAGTCAAGAAAACATGGAGCAACAAGTATACTAGCTAGGCGTACCAGGGCCAGGGGCACAGTGCCCAGGGGCACCGGTTACATACCGCCATTCAGACATACCACTTTTTATTGCAAAAACCATTTTTCCAGCTTGCAGGAACTGTTTTCAGACCCTACCTGTAAGGGCATTTGGACCGTGACAAAATTAGACACTAAATTATACACTAATCCTGTAATTGTGCTGTCACTCTCTCCACTTCCGCTCATGTAGCAACATTGTTGCAAATTGAGTTAGAACGTTGTTCACGTTCCTTTACGTACTTGCAACAATGTTCAAATGACTCAAAATGGCTTGGAATGACAATCAAATACTGTCGGAATCGCGGTATGTCGGAATGGCAGTTGCCCCAACCATTTTTGACCAGTTAGGGGGCACCACTATATACAAATTTCACAAATATTGTTCATGAAGGGGGCACCGGTGAGGAATATTGCCCAGGGGCAGCACTCTAGTTTAATACGGCCCTGCGTGTATGTGTAAAGGATGAAAGCCTACAGTACAGCTCCGATGTCTTCAAGGAGTTCTTTGAGGACAAGTATGTTTGATTACCGCATGTAGCAAAGGGGAATAGAGTTGCCCAGCTGGGACTTGAACCCAGAATTTCTGGGGTAGTAAACTGGGGCTCTGACCACTACACCAAAGAGCCAGGCTCATTGGTGTGACAGAACACACCCACAACCCTAGTGATGGTCACTCCATCGCACAGCACTGTATGACTATACAGTACAGAAGCAGTAATAGTAGCCTAACTAGAGGAGCACAGAGCTGGGTGATTTTAAGTGGAAGGGAAGTCTCAACTTCATATGCATAGACCCCCAAGTCACTCACGTTACATAACACACTGTGCAATTGTAAACAGCACACTGTCCACACATGCCCAATGCGTAGCACAGAATAGTGGTTTGGATACTACATTGCATTTACTTGTACTGTGGAATATTGACACTCAATGGCCGTGTCTCAAATGCCGCACTTGTGCACTTCGGGCACTGTTTTGCAGTGCCTAGGGCGCTCACGCTGAAAACTTCAGTTGAGCCAGTGCACTGAAAGTGCCAGGATGATCTCCTAACAATGGCGGAAAAATGCAGTGCTTGAATGATGGACACTGCACGCACTAAACGGTGGCCATGTTGACAATGACACGGAGAAAATGTGGCATTCAGTTCAGTAGAAGTGTTTGATCAACAGTCTCCTAATTCTGTAAGTAATGTTGATGGGACACCAACATTTTCATGCCAACCAAAGTATTGTATGTGTGATTGTTGTCCTTTGGGGTAAAGGAAATGGGAATACATTCCAAGCACACGCCAGTACTTTTAACAGTAATTTTTGAGTGTGTATGACATTTTTGTTCATTCTCGAAGGGTGGAATGCTATTTCTTTTTTCAACGTAGTGCACCTCTTTTTACGGTGTTCCAAGTGGCCAGTGAACATTCTAGAATGTTGGTGTACATTGTGATGCTGTGTACAGCTACCTCCCAGTAGGTCCGCCGCTGCAGAGGATGGTGCAGCAAGCTGAAGGTCTCCGCCAGAGTCCCCAAATGTGTCTGCAGATCAAAGAGTAAAACACCTCCATGTCAGACATTCAACTACAAAAGCAAATTTGTAAAGGAAACCAGAGTCCTTGACATAGGCGTAGACATCTAGGCCCTCCCCATTCACACTGGACAGTCAACTTTTGCCTCATTGAACTATAATTAATGGCATAGCACTGAGCGATAATTAATCATTTTGTCAAAAGTCTGGTTCATCTTCTGTGATTTCTATGATTTCAATTTCAAAGTATAATTTTTGAGCGCGGTTTCATAATATCTACCTACACGCTTTCGGGTTGGGCCCGATTTTTTCTGGGCCCACCTGTTTTATTATTTCTGCCTACGCCCCTGGTCCTTGTAGAGAGGAACTGTCCCCATTACATCAATAAGCTACAGTAGCTACTATTTAGTATCTAAAGTGAGGTGTGGGAGACCTTCCACATTATTCCCATGACAGGATGCACACATACAAACCTTCGATTATATGACTACATTCCTAACCACTAGACCACAGCTAGCAGAGACTTGATATTCCATGGTTTGATATCACAGGGGCAGGCTGAAGGAAGGTCTCAAGACTTCGAGACTGTTATTGTTATTGTGAAAATGTCTGTACAACAATAGCAAGGAACGACAAGGCCACAAAGGTGTAAGTAGAAAAGTAGGCTATTAATATATGAGGCAGAATAAGAACTGGGGAGAAGGAATGACATGTTACGGTAATAATAACAACACAAACAAACAGCAACACAGGCGATATACGTATAAGTAAGTGCTACCCACCAAGGAGGTCAAGCACTGGGCCCCCGGCGTCTGGTTTGGGGGGAGAAGAGGCATCCAGGGAACCACCTAGTACACCTAGTGGAGCTGCTACAGGGGCCGCCGGAGACAGATCTACAGGGGAGAGAGAGAGAGAGAGAGAGAGAGAGAGAGAGAGAGAGAGAGAGAGAGAGAGAGAGAGAGAGAGAGAGAGAGAGAGAGAGAGAGAGAGAGAGAGGGACAGAACAGAGAGCACAGAGCAGTATATGAAAAGTTATATACATGCAAACACACGCACGCACGCACGCACACGCACACACACACACACACACACACACACACACACACACACACACACACACACAGGAAGGAAGATGACAGCAGGTGTGAGGAAACTCCTCACCTGATAGTAGGTCCCCAGTGACGTTGGCCTCAGGGGGCAGAGGGGAGGGGCCACGGGACACTGCTGGGAGATCTAGCCAACCAGAAACCAGAGCAAGAGGAAGGAAGAAAGAGGAAACAAGAGAGAGAGAGAGAGAGAGAGAGAGAGAGAGAGAGAGAGAGAGAGAGAGAGAGAGAGAGAGAGAGAGAGAGAGAGAGAGAGAGAGAGAGAGAATACAGCAGGAAAGAAGGGAAAAGGGAGACAACCAATCAGCATATGAAATAGTGAGAGCGAAATAGAGAAAAACAATACCATGCAGTCATTCGCCAAAACATTCAAGTTATTTTTGTCTCTCACAAACACGCGTGCGTTGTAGATATGCATGACATGCACCCGTGGCTACTGTAGTCACCACCACTATGGAAGACAAACTAGGACGCGTGGAGAGAGAGAAAAACAACAGAGACAAGGCAAGGAAGAAGAGGAGGATAAGAATGGGGGAAGTATAGAAGAGGAAGAAGGGAAGAAAGTGGACAACAAGAAGGAGGAGAAAAGGAGAAGACATAGACGATCAGGAGACACGAGGACGCCGGACGAAACACACTGAACGAAGACTGGGGGCGAACGGACCAACCAACGAACACTGAACTCTTGTACCTGCGCCAAACAGGCCTATGCTAGGAGTAGCGTCTGCTTTGGATGCTGAGGGGGAGGGTTGCTCAGGCATAGAATCAAACATATCTAAGAACAAGGACACACACACACACACATACACACATTAAGGTTCAACTCAGTGCACATGAGCAGCAGTAGGTCAACCAGAGACAGACATACAGTATGCAAATGCAAAATGCAAAAGGGAAGCATATACAGTTAAGAGCAGTGCTATTATTACTAAGCTAAATGTAAACAAACAGAAATGAAATGAATATAAATGAATAGTGCATATAATAGAAAAATCAAAACCAACAAAGAACTGAAACAGTGAAAACGGAACTTTTAGAATTATTGAATTATTCCTGTAAACTCGAATTTAACTCTTACTTTGACAAAGAAGACAACTTAAGTATCAGACTTTAGGAAACGAAATCGAGTTCACGGATGTATGAGGGATGTTAAGCACAAATGCACCACTTCACAGGGACAATTGAGTTTTTATTTTGAAAATATAAAAAAGACATTGTACTGTAGAAACCGCAATAGTAATTTTTGGAAATAAAACGCATTATGTTAACGGATGTATGAGGGATGTTAATCACAAAACCACTTCACAGGGACAGTCACGAGGGGAAAGATGCTCGTCGTGGGACACAGAAGCTGCAGCATCTTTCCTCTGGTTTAGACTACCTGCAGAAGTGGGGGTTTTGGCAGGTGTAGGCGTTTTAGCGTCAGAGTCTGAATCGCCACCTGACCACCCATCTTGACCTAAGAGAAATAAGAGAAGGACAGTCCAGGCCTGCTGGGTGAATTACAGTTAAAAATAAAAAAGCTTTTTTGAAATGAGAATCCAATGACTTGGGGTGAGCCAGAGAAATATGGGGGACATTAAATCATATGAAACGCACAATGGATAGTATTGCACATAAAACACTGGAGGTGCACTTTCGTGGACACACTGAGGTGGTCAGTGTTTTTGGTAACACTTTAGAATAACAGGCGCTTATAAATCACTTATAAAGTATTAGTAACACATAGTAAATAATGAATTCATAATGAACAAGACATTTAGCTTTATAAATTATTTATACTATTTACATATTATTTCTTAATCATATACAAACATTTGTAAATGTCTCTGTTCCATAATTCCCGTAGTTCATTATTTCCTAATTGTTACTAATACTTTATAATTGCTTTGTAAGCAGCTTTATAAATAATGTATAATAGTATTTACAAATTACTTCTAAATCATCTACAAACATTTGTAAATGTCTTGTTCATTATGAGTTCATTATTTACTAAGTGTTACTGATACTTTATAAGTGATTTATAAGCGCCTGTTATTCTAAAGTGTTACCGTTTTTTTGTTTTTTTTTAATTCACTCGAGATAGTAGCCCCATAATGCACGCCTTACCTCCTGTGGCACGCTGTAACAGTCATTGAAAAGTTAGCTACCACAGTAGGCCTATTACACTAATATGACATAACACAGGGCCTTTAGTAATGCACTATGACTGTCTGGTAACAGCAAATGTATACCAGTGTGTCTTAACGGCTTAAAGATGCGAAAAATAAAACCACCAAGTGGCACCAAAATAATAAAACATAAAACACAAGGCGATTGTAAAATAAAATATAGACATGCAAAATAAATCATAGCAAAAACGTAATGAAGCGAGCAAATGCGCCAGGTACAAACAGAGCAATAAAGAGGAAGTTTGGACAACAGCAGGTCTGGCAGCAGTGCAAAGGGGAAGAAGAGCAGAGAAGGCAGAGCAGTAAAAACTACAAGTACCATGATGCACAGCAAAATGCACTGAGAGGCAGAAAGAGCTGCAGAAGGAATCATAGAGAGGTCATACGGGCATAGTCAGGGTTAGAGGGAAGAGAAGAGAGAAAGAAAACCGAAGCAAGGCAGACAGAGGTAGGGGCAAGCAAATAGACAGACAGAAAGATCTAGACAGACAGAAAGATAGACAGATCGATACAGACAGACAGACAGACAGAAAGATAGACAGATCGATACAGACAGACAGACAGTCAGACAGACAGATAGATACTCGAAAGACAGATACGATAGATAGATAGATAGATAGATAGATAGATAGATAGATAGATAGATAGATAGATAGATCGATCGATCGATCGATCGATCGATAGATCGATAGATAGATAGATAGATAGATAGATAGATAGATAGATAGATAGATAGATAGATAGATAGATAGATAGATAGATAGATAGATAGATAGATAGATAGATAGAGTCATAAAGGAATAGGTGGAATGGAAGCAAGAGTGTTTACCACCAAACAGGTCTAGAGTAGGAGCCGAGGCAGGGGCAGCAGGGGCAGCAGCGGTGGCCGTGCCAGCAGCAGCAGCAGCAGCAGGGTCGGAGGCTGTGGCGGTGGTGGGGGAGACAGCAGAGGCAGCAGCAACCGCTGTGGTGCTGGAGTCAGGCGGGGAAGCAGCGTCCTCAGCATCAGCCCCAGTAACATCCTCACCGCCAGCAACGGTAGCCGCAGCGGCAGCGCCGGGAGGAGAGGAGATGGGGAGCTCGGAAGCGCCAGCACCAGCACTAGCACCAGCAGCAGCAGCCGTGGGACTAGTAACCGCACCGACGGCGGGGCCGCTGTCGAACGCCCCCATGGCAAAGAGGTCCATCTCTGGGGCCATGGCTGCACTCCCTTCTGACGGGGCGAAGGGGTCTTGGGTGGGAAGGATGAGGGGAGAAAGATGCAGGTAGGACAGGGAAGGAGGGCAGGGAAAAAAAGGGAGAAAGGATGGGAGGGGGTACAGGGATAATTTGCAAAAATCTGTTAAACAGCATTCTGTGCAATGGGATAATGTCACTACACAAGCACAGGAAATACAAAATGCTTAATCTGGCAAGAAAGACAAAGATAAAAAGGGAAAAATGGGGGATTGGTAAGACAAATAAACAGAAACAAAGCACGTCTGGATCTTTCCGGAAAACCACCATTAACCTTACTGCTGCAGCCACAGGCAATCCCAGACCGTTTGTTTGGCCCACACCCAGTTCACAACAGACATGGAGGACACAGACAAACCAATCACTGCTCTCCCTGGTGAGGTGGTCACCTAATGTTGGTTGACACTTAAGTGGATTCTACTATGCAGACTTCCGTCCTTCCTTGCTCACTTGCCTGCTTGTGACCTCATGATAATGTCACTGACCACAGAAAATTAATTCAATGTCTTTCAAAAGCACAATTCTAATATCATTTTCTCATTTGCAATTGAGATGGTGAATGAAAAACAGTCCTCCAAAAGTTGTTGTGGCTAGGCTGACAGCTGGGAAACTTAATTGTTTTCTCCACGGAGGCTGGGCCAGGAGGCGGGGCGAGGCCACAAGCACAAGTGGAGGACGGGAGTGTGCATATTGGAATGCACCGAAGGTTTATTCTGGAACTATTTCGTTTTTTTCCCCAAAGCACTGGGATCATTTCATAGAGGTGGTTTGTGGCAATGTGGACGCAGAAGAACGTTAATGCTTCACTACTTGGGGGTGGCAGGAAAAGGCTTGGGAAGGTTCTGAAAATGTTCATTAAGTTCTTTAGTTTTTCTAAGCCTAGGCTATCCAGTCTATAAACAGGAGTGAGAAGATTTCTAAATCAAGTAAGTACTATAATTGCAAATTGAAGTTATAACAGATATCATTAATTCTTCCATTTAATCTAAACTTCAATCTTTGTGCTACCACAGCTTATGAAGCCTCCTATGGATACTTACTCGGTCCATGCCCCCCAACAAGCAAGAGACAACAAAAAAAGATGTTGTAAAACATACGGTATGCATCAGTTCAGTTATCACAAGTACAGCACTTGCCACTCCATCAAACACAGATATTCTGTCTTGAGGTACGGGGTGTTTGAGGGAGTCCAGTGGTGATATTGCGATGAATATCTCAGAGGGTGGGTACTGTTAGTTCAGACTACTAGATGTTGGCAAGGGTGGGTGTGGTGGTGGTGGTGGTGTTGGCGGGCAGGAGGTTGGCAAGAGCCTATCAGTCAAAGCTGGTGTCAAGTCCAAGGTTGGATTAAAAAATAAATCTATTTTTTTATGAGCGCCAGAGAGTAAGAGCCTAAAACATTTGGGTTTCTTTAGGGCTAATGGCCTGTGTAAGTACACAGACATTTGCCTATGCTGACGAGGATGAGATAGCTCTGTCAAAGCTGATATTGCTAGTGCCTGATGACTAAGTAAACACTAAAACCTACTCATTACCAAAATCATTTAAGGGTTTTGTACGATTTTTTTCTGAATCCTTTTCAGGGTTTTGGTTGATTTTTTCTGAATCCTTCAACATGTTAGAGGGACAAACATCTGAAACTTCACACCAATTTAAGCTGTGAACACAACACCGAGGTGATTGGGTGCTACCATTGGAACAGACAGATGTTGTGTAATACAGATGATAAACACTTCCTCTCAGAGGTGTCCAAAGTAAAAAAAAAAGAGAAGTAAAACAATGTGCTACAGTTTCCTTCCAACACTGGTGGCTACTGTAGACTACAGTGGCCCGCATGTCTTATGATCAGCTGATTCTGAGCAGATTGGAGCAATTTGTGATAGTTTTTTAGGTGTTTAGGTTCTTTCAGTAACAGCACAGTCTATCTACCTCATTAGGTACAAAAACTGATGTAACAACTGTGTAATATTGCGTACTGGTATTGTACTTACACAGCATGAATTTACATCTACTTATACTTTACTTTTAACAACTCTGCTTCCTCCAAATTCATATATGGAAATACAACCCAATGTAGTAGTCTCCCCTCTCAGCCACTGCATTCGTTTCCAGCGATGACTGATGGAGCTCTCTCTCTCTCTCTCTCTCTCTCTCTCTCTCTCTCTCTCTCTCTCTCTCTCTCTCTCTCTCTCTCTCTCTCTCTCTCTCTCTCTCTCTCTCGCTTGGGAGGGTTATAAGCACTCGGGGGAGGGGGGAGGGGGACCAGTAGAGCAGAGGTTGTGTGGGTCGTCTTGCTCTAGTGGTGTGTTAGTGTATTTCAGGAAGCTGGTCGAAACACTCTGAAGCAATGCAGCAGAAATTGCCTCAACAGCACAATCTAAAACTCACTTGGCAATAGACATTAAAGTCTCCTTTTGCATCCCCATAACTTGAAATACTGCTGAATTGCTTGCCGTTCATGTTATTGGGATTTACATTAAAAAGCTAACTCACACAGACTTGTCATACACACAGACAAGGGAGAGATGACACACAAAAAACACACACCCACACAACATGTAACACTTCTAACAAACACAGAGTACAGATCAAAACAGCAAAGAACAGAAGCAGAAGAAGACATACACACCCGGAGCTAAAGCAATTGATGAGGGTTCTGGAAGATTCAGTACACAGAGCAAGTATACACATCAGCATGGGACTGTGCTTATCGCACACAATAGACAATCAACATAGACAGTAAGTAAAACATTCACAGTCACACACACTCTCTGTCTTAGATTCCTCTCACAAACACAAACACGCAAGCATGTAATGCTATACTGACATAGTACTATTCACCTACAATAACTACCATTCACACTCAACCAACCACAGACAGTGCACACTGCACACACATACAAACATGTTGTGCACATTGCATACACATAAATATACATACATACACACACAGACACACCCACCCACAAACACTGACACACACAGACACACAGACAAACACACACACACACGCACACGCACACACGCACGCGCACACACAGACAAACACACACACACACGCACACGCACACGCACTCGCACAGAGTGTTAAAAAAGTGCAGCTTAGTAATTTCATCACCCACCAGATCCGGCACATGCATCAACAGCAGCTACTCCGCCCCCAGTGGGCGGGCCTTCGCCAGGGGAGGGAGCAAACGCGTCTGGGGTGGGGACCAGCCGCAGATGAAGTTAGGGGTGGGGGGAGAGGCAGCAGGGTCACAGGCAAACATCAACACAACAGCCAGTTGGCAACAAACAAACAAACAAACAAACAAACAAACAAACAAACAAACAAACGGACAAACAGATGAGGAGGCGGAAGAAAGAGAAAAAAAAGAGAAATCAGAATCTGAAAGGTGAACAAGGAGGAGAGAAGCTGTGCAGTGCACATACACACACACACACAGCCCAAGAACCTCTATCTCGGTTGGATGAAGGCTGGGAGATGGCTCTGGACCAGGCGCGGCCCAACAGTGGCCTGAAGCAGGCCAGGCAGAGTTAGGCTGCGTGTCCATGTGACATTTTGTTCTGAGTAAAAAAATTACGTTTTCTTTAGAGCAGAACATCTGTGGCGGGATCGTGTTTCTTTCTAAAGGACTGCTTTTGTTTCTGGGTGGCAGCTTTGCACACTTTGACTGTGAAAACCTTCAGAAAAACTTTATCTAAAGGTTTCAGAAAATCTCTGCAGAATCACTGCAGCTTTTTCATTGTGTTGTGGGTTTGCTAGAAAAAATTGCTACATGGACACGGCCTGTTGGTTGCTACAGTGTCTGTGAAAGAAGGATTCCTGAAGAGCAGGCGGTGGAGGTGCTCCAAGACTGTGGCTCAGTGACAAGCTTGGCTAAGACAACTCAGAGTGTGCCGTAAATCACCCTGTAGAAAACTGTATCGGTCTCGCTTCCCTATATGGAGAGAATGAAGCCCTAAGAGAAGGGTGTCACACTTTTATTTTACGGTTACCTTCATTCTTCATTATAATGTACTTACAGTGTACATTACATACCTGTCAAAAGTGCTAATGGTAAGCCTGTGCTATCTGGTGCAAGTACATAATGTTAAATGTTATATTACACACAGATACACTGTACTTAATTGATGAACAGGAGTAGTAAAATGAAGAGTAACCAAGGAAGTTTGGCATTCACTCTGAGTGAACTTCTCCGGGCTTGTTATTGACCCACAGCTTTGATATCACTGTGCTGTGCATGCAAGTGCTAGCTTCAAGCTAGCACTGTAAAAATGTGTTTTTCACAACACATGGTCATTTATAAGAGCCCCCCCTTAATTATAACAATATTACAGTGTTCAACCTGTAATATAATGATCATTACCTAGAGGGCAGCGCGTCATTCTGACCTCGAACCCCTGAGGCGTTGTCTACGGCTAATTGGAGACATTTTTCAATTTGCTTTATTTTTCAACTAATTTCCCCTCATTTCCCTGCATGTCACCCTGGAGATTCAGCTGCCCATCTGCCCACTTCCCTTCAGGAATGGAGATATTACCGGCTAGTCAGGCAAAGTAACTGTAGTTACATGCAGGGGACATTCTGATTTGCAGCAGAACATTGGCAGTATTTTGTTGGCACACCGGTGAGGGAAACTGGGAAACAATTACTCATTCCAAATGTGCCCATATAATATTGCAGGGGTATTCTGGTAGCACAACGCTATGCCAATAGCACATGAATTTCCCTGAACTTGTTTTAAACCGAATACTGACAATACTCCATGCATGTACCTGAACAACTGATCTCAACAGGCTGTATGAAACTACAGGTTTGTCTTGATGCTTATCTTCATACATAATGAAGTGGGTGATTGTAGCTGGGAATTAACAAGGTGGACAGCATAAAAACACAGATGTTATGTTGTTTTTTTCTTTCTTTCTGTATGTATGTAAGATTGATCTGTGTAAGGATATGTGTAATGTCTCGTGGGTAATGTCTTCTGTATTTATGTATGTATGCATGCTACGTGACACCTTCATTTCTCCTCTACTCTACTTTTTCTTTCTTTCCAGTGAGTAAAGCCAGGCAAAGTAAGTGTAAAAGGAAGTGAAGCAACAAGTGTTCTTTTGGTTCAAGCTCTCATGATCTCAAGCCTGTGGTTCGTCAGCCATCTCTAGGGGTTTAGGTTGGGAGAAAGCATCTAGAGGTTGGAAGACCCAAGAACCGGCTCCCGAAGGAGATGACAACGGTTCTTGAGCTACAGTATAATTAAAAGCCACTTGATGATCAATACAGAGCAGGCTATTTACAGAAGCGGAGCTAATGGGAGTTAAATAGTGCAATTTGGGGTTGTATATTTAACTAGACTATTGATTAAATTGCACAGATTTAATCAATACGTCTCTTCCTATGGAGGCCAAGTCGATATAGAGGCAAAGACAATACACACTCTCGCAAACTTAAAAGGAGATGGTTGTCCTGCAACAATGCAGCATGTTATTATTAGTCATGGTTAGAAGGGTTCTTGTGAGTTAGCGATAGCACAAGGTAGAAAAGCAGAGGGATAAATACGTAGCTGATTGGGGTTAGAGCAGAAACAGCTGATTAGTACGCCACCTGTCTCTATAGACGCTCTGCTGTATGCACCTAGCCTTGGTAGTGCGTGAAACGCTCAGTGATTGGATACTCTTTGGTGAACTCCGCAGAGTATCCAATCACTACCAAACACTACCAAGGCTAGAACACTTGACATTGGGAAATGGTGAGTATCCTTCCTGCCCACATTAACCCTTTCAGCACACCAACGGTTAGCCGGGCACCTGTTGCCTAGAGACAACCATGGTCTGACACCTGGCACATGGCGACGGACCCACTGACCTCCGAACAGGTCCATTTCGGAGATGGAGGCCGCTGGGGCGGGCACGGGGAGTGACGCAGCTGAGGCAGGGGCGGAAGCCGCCTCTGATTGGCCATTGAGGGCGGCTGTGGGCGTGGCAGCCGTGTCAGGGGCGGAGTCTGTGGCAGGCTCAGTGGAGCTAGTGGCAGCAGGTGCAGTCAGGGAGTCTGATGATGGAAGTTCCCACAATCACACATACGTACACACACACGCATACAGTACAGGCCGCATACGCACACATGCACATGATGCATACAGGCACATATCACAGCGCGCACACACATACACACACACATACAGTGCACAACACACACCCACACCCACACAACACAACCACACACACATCCACACACACACACACACACAAAACCACAATACCAGCACATATCCACACCACAGGATAAATCACAACCACCACATGCACACACACGCACACATGCACGCACGCACGCACGCACGCACGCACGCACGCACGCACGCACGCACGCACGCACGCATGCACACACACACACACACACACACACACAAGGGAGGAAAACGAGGTGGTGGAAAGGGTAAAGACACACACACACACACACACACACACACACACACACACACACACACACACACACACACACACACACACACACACACACACACACACACACACACACACACACACACACACACACACACACAGGAGGAGGTGGAAAGGGTAGCAAGAGGAGAAAGAGAGAGAGAAACATACACAGTTTGCCAAGAAGAACATTAGAAACATGCACAATGAAGGAAGACGGGCAGGGACATAAAGCAGATAGGAAAACAAAAGACAATATGGTCGAATTAAAATTGTAGAACCTCGTCAAGCATTGTTTTACGACTGCCAAATGGACATACACCAGGTTCAGAAATTAAAATGAAGATGAGGCAATTTTTGAAATCACAGTAGAGAGATATGAGAAGGACTTATACTTTAAAAAGTGTGAGGTGTGCTCAGATCCTAAAAAAACCCCGTTGTTGCGGGTGTAGGGTATGAAAAAAATGCACAAGGAAAAAATATCCACCCACCACAGAGGCTCCCTTTCTGTGATTCAACAGAAAAAAACGCACAATGTTTTGACCTGCAAGGTCTTCATCAGGTGTCTTCGTCAGACACCTGACGAAGACTTTTAAGGACTTTTACTTTGTGAAGCCAGTTTGTCCACCTCGCACTGGCAGTGATTCAGACAGAATATTGATCATCACAGTCACTTACCCCCGCCCAGGAGATCTGCAGCAGCATGGGATGAACAGAAAAAAGAGAGAGAGAGACAGAGCAGGGGTTATTGGAAGACCGGGGAAAAAAAGAAAAAGTTACAGACAGAACGACAGACAGACAGACAGACAGACAGACAGACAGACAGATGCACACACTCAGGCACACATGTGCGCGTGCGCACACACACACACACACACACACACACACACACACACACACACACACACACACACACACACACACACACACACACACACACACACACACACACACACACACACACACACACACACACACACACACACACACACACACACACACACACACACACGAAATGGTGAGTTTCTGCTCATCATAACCCAGAATCAAAACAGCAGCTTACTAAATGCAAAACTCATTTTTCCCAAACTAACAAAGCGGACCAGTCCATCTGCCTGTCCAGTCGAGCTGCTTCACCTGGCAGACAGGTCTGGGCAGTACCAGGGACCAGCAGGCCTGGACCAGGCATCCACAGATACACGTTTTCACCGTGCCAAATCAGGCAATCACATCTGCCACCAATTACGCCTTCCAACAAGCCCATCTCACAGCATAGTGCACAGTAAAACAAGTACGGTTAAGCAGGGGAGAGGTCAACTCAGGATATTCCACATCATGAATCATCATCTGACACCTGAAGTGAAAGCCCACTGGGAAACTCCAACTCCTACTGTCGTTGTGACACAGCACTCCACAGCACACAAGTGCACACAACAAAATTGCATGTACGCCTGTGCAAGGGAGCAGCCCTCAATGGCGCACCAAGGGAGCAGCGCGGCGGGGCGGTGCCATGCTCAAGGTACCTCAGTCATGGAGGAGAATGGGGGAGAGCCCTGGTTAATTACTCCCCCCACCAACCTGGCAGGTCGGGAGTCGAACCTGCAACCTTTGGGCTAAAAGTCTGACGCCCTCACCGCTTACCCATGGCTACCTCTAGTGTGTGCATCCCTTGCACACCTCATAAACTGTATGTTACTCTGGAATAGGAGCTTTTTCCGACCCCATAATTATACAGAAGCATGTGGAGATGAAGTGCAATGCTGTGTGTTTTCTTAAAGTAATTAACACATACGCCTCCTCCACAGTCACTTAAGTGAGCACCTAGCAGCAGGAAATCAATATCTGAGGACAGCTGGATGCACAGACACACACGTCTCAAATGGTGCACTTGTGCACTCCGGGCACGATGGTTCAGTGCGTATGGCGCAGTGTCTACGCACTAAACATGGAACCCGGAATGCACAAGTGCGCCATTGCAGACGCAGACTCTCTCTCGCTCTCTCTCTCTCTCTCTCTCTCTCTCTCTCTCTCTCTCTCTCTCGCGCGCGCGCGCATGCACGCACACGCACGCAGGCATGCATGCACGCATGCACGCACAGCCGTAGCGAAATGACTCTTGCAAACCCCTGCACTCCCTGATGCTGATGAGAATAAGTCTCCTGTTGCGTGGGCATTGCTGATGGATGTCACTCATGTGGCGAAACCTACACTTACAGCTCATGAAACTGCCTTCATTTACATATATCCCTCTCCCTTGCCACCAAAACGCTATGACAGTTATTTGACTATTTTAAAATAATCGGTAGTCTTTTGTTGGCTGGATGGCGGATGTGTGAGAGTGAGGGACTAGAATCTTAATGAGTTGTTACACCACATTTGATAAATGATTTGATATGATTTAACACCTTAACGCAGAGCCTCAGTTATAACCTTATTGTCACAAAAATGGTAACGACCAAGTCTTAATCAGTTAATGTTGTTTATATATAAACGTAGTTCTGGAGGAAGTCCGAGAGTGATTGACAGCTGTCATTACTTGCTCCCGCCTTCGCGCATATTTAAATCCCTCCTTCCCTCTCTCGCCTGTCATGCGCGAAGGCTTTCCGAATTGTCCCATCACCTCCCCATACTCCTCCATTTCACTAGAACACCCAGTTACACTTCCTCTATACTACACATAGGGGGGAAGCGGATCTCATCCCGCATGAGCTCCGTTTAAAGCATCCCAGGACCGAGGCCAGCTAACATGCCAAACATGCATATACTATACGTAAACTGTACACCAAGCACTCAAGGACAAACTCGTGAACCTAAGAGTCCTTGCATTGTCATAGCAATGTTCTTATAATGTAGTTGAGTGTTTTCAGCAAGGAGTGAATAGGCACATTGAGGGCCCAATTTCCAGTAAGAGGCCACAACAATTAAATCGATTGTATGTGACACATCTTGGATATAGTTTTAGCTAAACTATTTTTGAAAAACTTCAGCATTTCACCACTGCCACAGCAGGGTGCATTACCATATCCATCTGTTTCACGACGGGCTCTGAAGTGTAAAGCTGCCTGGATGAAACAAAGTGCCCGTGGCAACTTTTCATTCATGAGCTGCTCTAAATCTAGATGATTAATGTAGACTGAAGGTCCATTTTTCATCTGGTGTCATTAGTATTCTTAAATGATCACATGCTGCGAGGTAAATTGCTGCAGCACTCAATGACAGTCATGTTGCAATATCCACTCCAGGGGGACAATCACCGCAGTGGGTAGAGAATTATACTCAAAACTTGAAGAAGGCCACAGGCTGAAATACTACCTGTCTTCTGATTAAAATCAGTGTACAGACAAAGGGTGTGCTGTGCCTTCTTTGAGATTTCAGAAAGCAGCAGTTCATTTCTTATGTGACAACTCTACAGGTTTGAAATGGAATTCAGAAGAGTAGAAAAATGGCCCTCTCCATCCACTTATGGCACGAATGTGTCAAGTCAATACCTTGCACTTGTATCGTCTGTGTGTGTGGGTGTGTGCGTTCAGACTTTTTGTAGAGAAAGTGCGCTCAAGTCCGAAAAGTCTTACAAGGTCTTTGGGTGCGAGCAAACAGCAAAGTTCATGTTAAGCAAAAAAGCCACACTCCCGGATCAGTTTCTTGCAGTTTTAATACTGGGTTAGCATGGCAGACAGACAGACGTTTCCGCCTAAGCCTTTTCCAAAAGACGCTGAAGAAGGCTTAGGCCGAAACATCTGTCTGTCTGCCATGCTAACCCAGCATTAAAACTGCAAGAAACTGATCCGGGAGTGAGGCTTTTTTACTAAACATGTGTGTGTGTGTGCGTGCATGCCCGCATGTCTGCGTGCATGTATGTGTGTGTGTGTGTGTGTGTATGTGTGTGTGTGCGCGCGCGTGTGTGTGTGTGTGTGTGTGTGTGTGTGTGTGTGTGTGTGTGTGTGTGTGTGTGTGTGTGTGTGTGTGTGTGTGTGTGTGTGTGTGTGTGTGTGTGCGTCGCGTGTGTGTGTGTGTCGCGTGTGCGTGCGTGCGTGCGTGCATGCATGCGTGCGTTACCATACTCACCTCCCCAAGAGGATGTTGGAGGTCCTGAGCTTGCTGCTGGAGCCAGCAGGTCAAAGTCCACCAGGTCATTAGACAAGCCTCTACAGCCAGGGAAACCAGCATAGGAAATGTGAGGGAGTCTTACAAACTGATTAAAAAAATGTAACATTTGAAGAGTTCAGATGCAAAACCCCCTAAGTGCCTTTTCAGAAAATAATCTTAATTCATTTTTATTTAATACAAAGCTAACAGAATTGCATATATATATTTACCAAAACCAACCAAACCAACAACTGGGTTCTCTAAAAATATAGAAGTGCAGGTCTTCAGAAATGGAGTTAGGGGGTTTTGCATCTGAACTCTTCATTTAATTGACACAGAGTCAAAATAGCTTGTCAGTCCAGGGGTGTTCATTATTTATGACTTATTATTCACCAAATGAATGATATGAATGAATGACTTGGGATGACGACCTCATTATTGTATCACTTGTGACTGGACTGCATGCACAGAGTTGAGTAGAGAATAGGAAAGTAGAGTAGAGTCCCTTCATTGATTCCGAGGTGGAAATGGTTTATTTCCACAATTACTATGTAAAGTGCTTTGAACACTTTTTTGAAAAATGTTTGCCAACACCTTTGGATTTTATTTAATTTTTTAATGTTATTTTCTTAGGTTAATTTAATAATTGGCAGGCTATGCCGCTCTGTCCATGCAGCTTTCCTCAGCTTAAACAGCAATAAATTGCTAGCCTGATTATTATAGACTTTCAAACCTCAATTCGCTGAAGGTGTCACTGGGAGGGCGTAACCTGGCTAATAAATTGCACCGAAGCTAAACCCATCTGTAACCCTTGCTAGCCAGTGAGACAGTCTTGCCAGTCTTCAACAACACAATTTCCAGTGACAAACAATGGACAGAGAACAAAGGCTTACTCAACTCACAGACACACAGACACAGACACACAGACACACAACACTCTCTCTCTCTCTCTCTCTCCCTCTCCCTCTCTCTCTCTCTCTCTCTCTCTCTCTCTCTCTCTCTCTCTCTTTCTCTCTCTCTCTGTGCGTACCCAGCTGATGCAGCAGGAGCAGCAGCAGCAATAGGGGCGGCTGAGGCAGAGGCAGGGGCAGGGGCAGCACTTGCGGTGGCTGCAGCGGTGGCGGCAGCAGCGGCTGATACAGCGGCGGCCGCCGGAGGGGCAGGTCTGGCCGGTCGGGGGCCGGTGGGGCTGGGAGCAGAGGCGGCAGCAGCAGCACCCGCGGGAATATCCAATGTCTTCACCGGAGTGCCCGCCGCTGAGCCGTTATTGGTCGCCGGCGCCTTCTGTGTGGAGTCACATGACACAGACATGTCCTATCAGGTCACTGCTTGAGGCCTTCAACTGTTTATCATTAGGACTAGTTGAAAGATGTTGGAAGTTGTAAGAAACACATACAATTCAAAAATCACTTCATCGAATGCATAAAGGATTGTTTCCACGTACCTTCGTTGGGGACCTGTAAATGTCAGGAAAAAGAGCAATGCAATACGTGAGATTTGAAAAAGTGAGAGCAATTGGAAGCATAACAGACTGAAATTTACAAAGCATAACAAACAAGATATTTCCAGATGCTAGCAGGCAGCAAAACAAAGTAAACCATTTGATTCCTGTAAAGACGATGTCTTGGAAACCAAACCACAGTTCCTCCATCACCTTACATGAAACAAACAAAACCCCACCTCGGCCTTCCTAACATATAAGAAACATATGCAGTACATTCCTTTGACATGCTTACCTAAACATCTAGAGTAATCCCTTTTTAGTAGGGGTGTAAATAATAATCGAAATGTATCGATATATCGCTATATAATCTGACGATTGAATCAAATCGCATCATATCGTGGGGCATTCTTAAGTATCGAAAATAATCAAATCGCTAGCCCCCAATGCCCTAGCTCCAGAACATAATAGAAGTGGAAAAATAATTGGAAAACAGTCAAATCGAATCGGGCATTCTTAAGTATCGAAAATAAAATAATCGAATCGCATCGCATCAATTAATAAGATATCGATATTGAAACGTATCGTCATGGAGGCTGTGATCTACACCCCTACTTTTTAGACTAGAAAATGTCAACACCAGATGTGGATAGGTAAAGGTGATATGAAGACAATGCACTTAACGCCATTCATAATCATTTACAGCACTTGTAGGGTTTCATAAACACAGGGTCAGAGGGTTCAAAGTGGTCGATGTGGGGAATACCATTGACATAACAAAACAGCCATTACCAAAAATAATTCAATTCTACAGTTATAACTCTGAACTTTATCATAATGTGTGCGAAGTGGTTTTAAAGTTCAGAGTTCAGCTCTGTAGAATTGACACAAAACCACAATGAGAACAAAGCCATTATGGAAACACAACATCCAGACTTTAACGTACATACAAACATTACAAACAAAATCAGACCAAACCAAACGTGCACGTCAGAGAAATACTTACTCCTCACTGTCGGAGCAAAACAAATAGGGACGAATATTAATGGTGTGTACACAAATATAGCGTAGAAAGACAGAAATTCAGGACGGAGCCTTAGCATGTGTATTTGCAAAATTTTAGTAAAGATAAACATTCTATATTCTGTTTGAAGAATTGCCATTTGAGTTGAATGAAGATAAACCGTGTGAATGAATGTGTGTATGTGTGTACTTTCCTACGTGTGCGTGTGTGTGTGTGTGTGTGTGTGTGTGTGTGTGTGTGTGTGTGTGTGTGTGTGTGTGTGTGTGTGTGTGTGTGTGTGTGTGTGTGTGTGTGTGTGTGTGTGTGTGTGTGTGCGTGTGTGTGTGTGTGTGTGTGCGTGCGTGTGTTTGTGCATGTATCTGCATCCTGTACTTACACTTTCTTGCCCTCCAGTGTGTTGAGATGGGTTTCTAGGGACTCCAGCAGGCTCTCGGGCAGCTACAGTTCACAACACACAAGTCCCAAACATATCAGAGTGCAGCAAACCTATTACCAGAGGTGGAAAGAGTACAGAAAATGTGTACTCAAGTAAAAGTATCTCTACTTTGCTTACATTTTACTCAAGTACAAGTAAAAGTACCTATCTAAAAATCTACTCAAGTAAAAGTAAAAAGTACTTCACTTAAAATGTAATTTGAGTAAAAAGTACTTAGTTACTTTTAATTAGCTTTCCTCTTGAGAATGTCATGTTTATTTTTCTTGAATATCGTCCTCCATAACCTCTATCTCTTGCTTGGCACCAGCCATCATCCAATACATTGATACAAGATAGTAAAATAGTGGAAATGCTGTGTGCCATCCTGCACAATCTTTCATTTCCGGCGGATTGTGGCATTATTGTGCATGGCATTTTGTCTCTCAGTCAATTTTTTTTACTCAGTACTCAGGCCAGGTCCCAATGTAATTAAGTACTTGGATCAAAATGTACTCAAGTACAAGTAAAAGTATTAATTTTAAAAATTACTTAAAAAGTACAAAGTATTCATAAAAGCTACTCAAGTACAATATTGAGTAAAAGTAATAAGTTACTTTTCCACCCCTGCATATTACACAAGGCGTAGTACATATGCCATCTCTGGGATTTTAGACGCAGTTATGGTGACAGTTTTTTGAGAAATATTATTCAATCAGATTAGATATGATTTTAGATAAAAAGAAAGCACACATGGAAACAGAGAAAAGACACAAGGCGAAGAGTTTGAAA
>NC_085861.1:47941221-47961221 GCF_034702125.1 Engraulis encrasicolus | reverse complement strand
AAATGCACGCGCGCTCACACACAGCATGCATGACCTCCCTGCCAAGGCTAAGCCAGATAACCCCAGAGGTTTCCCGTGCACAGCTATGTCCTCCGCATCAGTGCATGCTGTCAGTGCACCAGCCGTGTGGCCTAGATAGCTGCAGATTCACAGGAAAGGTTCTGGCCCAGATCCGGCACAGAAACGGCAGAGCCAGGGGTCCAGATTGGGGTCAGCAAACACCTCTGATGGAGAATCTGCCACTTTCTAGAGAGTTTGTTCTTCCTTTTTTTGAGCTTCCAAAACACACACCCATGAGGGATGTAAAAAGAAGCCAAATCATAAAATCAGCTAGCACCTGCACCAACACCTGAATTGTATACCATGGCCAGTTTTGTGAGGGTTTATTCTAGTTCTGATTCTCATATTACATTTGTAGTTCCAGATCCATTTTCAGTTCTAATTTTTGTCCTGGTTCCAGATGCAGTTGGGATTCTAAAGTATACTGCTATTCCATGTTCACAACTTTGGCCATTAGGTAATGTTAGTGCATCAGGTGTTTTCTCGTTTCATAGAAGCTCTATAGACTATAGTGCATCATCCCAACTCGTCAATTTCTGACTACCTTTGACCAGACTGCATTTTTTGACCTCTAAGGTATACCCTTGTGGCAGCATAACTTCACTGACGGTCGGGACTCTAAATAAACCATTTTCATCACCAGACAAAATAGCCAAACACACACTCACTAATGGGTCAAAGTGTCTAGTAAATTTTCTTTTCTGCCAGACAAACTGAATTTTCACCAGCATCAGGCTGATTGGCTGGTGTTAATTTAGAGTCCTGCAGATGGTTAAGGTTAGGGAAAGGTCTAGGTTTAGGCCACTTAGTCAGCATACAACGTGGCAGGTATGCCCTTGGCGTCGAAAATTGCAGTCTTGTCAAATGTAGTCAGAAATTGAGAAATCGAGTTGAGATGAGCCTGTATTGCTATAGACATGTCAGATGAAGCGCAAGATATTGAGCCGAAAGAGTCTGAAGCCCAGATGTTGGAATTCCGTCGGAATCCCCCTGCTGCAAGCAAACATATTTTTTATATTCCGACCAGATCCTTCAGTTGCATCCATTGTTGCTTGGGATGATGAGCTACTGTTGTGCATTTGTGGTGGCACTATATTTCTGAGCACTAGAAAGAGACGTCATGGAGGAACTGTCCTAGGCTGTGCGTAAAAAGCCGTATGCACTACGCACTACTCACACTCTCAGCCTGAGTGATCTTTCTGCACCTCTGCAAATCAGAAGAGAGGGGAGGGGCACAGTGTCTGTCAATCACCACCAACACTGATGCCCCTGGCTGCATGGAGGACAGAATGGATCCATGGAATAAGCTACCCTCCCCATTTGTTTTTTTTGTTTTTAACCCACCATGATTGGACGGATGGCCTGTCATATCTGCTTGTGGATGTCTGTGATTGGACACCACAGGCAATCTGGGAGACAAAGCGACACTGTGATTGGGCGATTCTGCTGGGAAGGGTTCTAGGATTTGTAGGCTGAGCCCACAACTCGTGCCACATCGAGTTAATTGAATAAAAAACACATACATGCGATGTTAGTCACAATGAGAAACGAAATGTATGTCTTCGTAGGAAAGATGGAAAGACTCAATGATGGAGGAAACATGGTAAGTAATGCACCTTACCTGTGTTAGCTCTGGTATGTCATTTTTGTCAATGCCCACTTGCTGTAACAAGAAAGAAAGAAAAAAAGAAAGAAAGAAAGGAACAATGAAAGAAACAATGAAAGAAACAAACAAACAAAGAGAAAAACAGAGAAAGGCAGAAGAAAAAAAAAATCAGTTTTCAGCTTTCTCCTTTCCTTATCCTTTTCCATAACACAATTCTGTAATGATCATAATCAAAAGTCGAAAGATGCTTATAGTCATACCTCTGCGATTTTGAGGAACTCTGTAATTCTGGTCATCCGTGTGAGGAACCTCTTGTAAATCTCCAGGGCATCTTTACACTGACCCTTCTTCATCTGGAAAAACTTCTCTGCAATAGCCCAAAAGTTGAACAAAGAGGTCATCAGGGGTGCTTTAGAGAAGGGATGAACTAACGGAGCTCCCAGTTGAGTGAGCTTAGTCAATGCCAGGCTCCTCAACCAAGCTAGAAGGATTGTGAATGTGTGCAGTGAATCCGAGTGAGAAGAGTTGGCTTCAACACTGAGCAACATTTTGACTTTTTAATGAGTAGAAATACATCAAATACTATTACATTTCTATGTCCCTGTGTATAGCATGGGCAAAACTTCTATGTTCGCTAAAAATGTTTTCTACCAAATTACAACAATATTATAGATATTCTTTACACATTACGACTCTAATGTCTGTATGAGCACTGTCTATGTCCATACTGTCTTAAGTCCATGTATAAGTACTGTCTATGTCTATACTGTCTATGTCCTTACCTTAATTAGTCTATGTCTGTATGGGAAAGCAAGAAATGTAATTTCAAATTCTTTGTATGACCAGTGCATGTAAAGAAATTGACAATAAAACCTACTTGACTTGACTTGACTACTTGACTCAGTAGTACAATTCTGCCTATAAGTTCTTGCTCTGGATATGTCTGTAAAATGTTTCGCTTGCCTAGAAGATTGATGATGCCATCATTGTAGCAGGCATACAGCTTGATTAGGTCTTTGAAAAGCAGTAGGAAACAGTTGTTGATGACACCATTCTTCAGGTCTTGTGGATGAACCTGTAGAGGACAGAATTCCAGTCATTTAGCCTGGCAATTAGAAGTGCATAGCAATCCACATCATAAGGCTACAGTACCACCTAGGGGTATAAAACATTGTGGCCAAGTGCTGTGTACAGAGTGTACAAATGCATCCTGAAATTATTAAATTCAAATTGGTTACTCAACATTACCATTTCATCCCTGGAGATTGTAAGATAGCCGCATAAACTAATGCTAGCATTGTAGCGAACATAGACAGAAAGGTTAGTATAGAACAATTTTACTGCACTTAAATGTTATATGGAAACAAAACAATAGTAATTAATCTATGCAAACACTACATTGTGGTATTTTGAATGAGTGATGAGCAATACAGCCATCAGCTGCACGCTAGTTACTGGAGTTTTTGCCCATAAGCCGGCAGTAGGATGACTCAGACCTGTGATCTGATGCTAGTTTCGGAAATCAAAAGGGGTGTCTGCAGCAAAATTAAATTTGGGCACCGCTGGACTAAGTGGAAAAGTACTCACGTCAAACTCCAGCAGCGCGTCAATCTGGCCCTGCAGGGTGGGCATGCCTTTCAACAGCTTGTCTGTAGCCATCGTCCTCATCACACCCTCAGCACTGATGCACATACACACACGCACACGCACACACACACACACACACAGTAGAAATAAATGTTATGATTTAAATGTCCTCATCCTCCTGGACACTGGGACAAGAAGCTGCTTTTGACAATGAACCTGTGTAAAGTTACAACAACATCAGCAGGTTTGCTAAAGACACTGCATACCAATACAAGCAGTACATTTGTATAATTCAGTTACTTCCGTTTCCAATAAGCCTTGGCACTAAAAGCAGTGTGTGTGTGTGTGTGTGTGTGTGTGTGTGTGTGTGTGTGTGTGTGTGTGTGTGTGTGTGTGTGTGTGTGTGTGTGTGTGTGTGTGTGTCTGTGTGTCTGTGTGTGTCTGTGTGTGTCTGTGTGTCTGTGTGTCTGTGTACGGTATGTGAGAGAGAGAGAGATCAAGAGAAAAAGAGAGAGAGTGCAAGAGTGTGATAGAGGCTGACAGACAGACAGCGATAGAGACATAGACAGAGCGAGAGAGAGAGAGAGAGAGAGAGAGAGAGAGACATCATCACAAGTTCTACAGTATGTTTTCCTCACTGGCTATATAGATACTAACTAAAATGAGAGGCAAAAAGACAGATAATGTTAGGTGGTGGTGGCTGTCTAGTGATCTCTTCTCTTCCCCCTCCGGCAGGGACATTTCAATCCATCTGGCCAGCCTGCCCTTGTGTATGCAGTGCTGCACTTGTAGGTCTGTGGAGAGGAGGCCTTGGCTGTCTAGACGGCAGGCAGAGGAGGGTGGTGAAGAAGAGTAATGAGCTTACATTACATTACCTAAGCCAGCCTGCCTGCCTGCCTGCCTACTGTTGCTTGCTTGCTCCCACTGCAGATGGGGAACACCCTCTTACAATTCTCATTAGCCAACTGGCCATTTAGGAGGGTTGGCTATGATCATTGGTACACGCACAGATACACACTCTCGCTTTCTCTTTCTCTTTCTCGGTCTCTCTCCCTCTCGCACTCTCTCTCTCTCTCTCTTTCTCTTTCTCGCTCTCTTTCTCTCTCGTACGTGCTCTCTCTCTCTCTCTCTCTTTCTCTTTCTCGCTCTCTTTCTCTCTCGTACGTGCTCTCTCTCTCTCTCCCTCCCTGTCTCAGAGGCGAAGGACACATAATCACCTGTTAGAGCCATCACTGGTCAAAAAGGTCAAATAGCGTCCACGCATGCACTCACGCACTCACGCACACACACACACGCACACACTCACGGACGTGTGCACTCAACTTAACAATGCACTTTTTTCTTCTCGTCTCTTTCTCTCTCACGCAACCGTCCGGGGAGATACTAGTTTATTACAGGTACTGGAAATGCATTTCTATTGCTGGGAAAGTAACGTTTCTGCCACATATTTCTTCGAGTCAATTGACTGAACCAGCCCAGGCTAATATAGGACACCTACCCAACCAGGGACATCAACTAATTAGTAGTAAGCAGTGATAGAGTACATGAGGTACTGTACACAACAGGACTTCATCACACCAGTTTATCACCTTCGCTCACCTGAGAGAGGGTCGCTACTTTGTTTGTTTGTTCACAGTGGTGTTACTAATCAGTGTTGCCAGATGTACGATAAGTATCGTATTTGTACCATAATTTTGCCCATTTTGTACTCTGTACTGCCTTGAAATAACAATTTGGGTCCCAAAAAGACCCCAAAAACGATAATTTTGAAGTTTCGGTACTATAATTCAGCAATTTCCATCTTGCAACGCTGTTACTAATCCAGCTATCAAACAGGACATTGTTTTCATTATTCTACTCCCCTTTTGTTTCTGGTGCAGTGCATCTTATTTCCACTCCGTAGCAGACCCTGCCAACAGGCGTATTGCTTCATTAACAGTGCAGTGAGAACAACAAGAGAGTTCATCTATCTCAGGGGTTCAAATCAACACACACACACAGCAAATCTACACACACACTTCTCTACTGTAGTTCTTGTTGTGGAAGATTGCAGGAATGTATTAGACCAGGGGTTGTTTGCCAGCTTGGGACCCACATGAAATTTTCATAAATGTTCATGACCCACCTCTGACCTAGCCTGATTATCATCGACTTTCAAATCTCTTCGAGACTTGGTCTGACCAAGAGCATAAGGTTGACAGGTTGACCCGCCTACTTTGGTTCGCTACTGGTTGTTTGGTTCCTGGCAAAGTGGGTGGAGTTCCCGTTTTTTTTAGGAAATCAGAAACGATATTTACATTGCTCTTGGCCTGACTAGAAGCAACATCGAAGTTGTTGTGTCACTAGGAGGGTGCGGCCTGGCTACCTCTGACCCAATAAGCAATACAACTGAAATAAATAGTAAGGCCCTGTCGTGGCCTGACGGTAGGGCACTGGGTTACTACACTGGCGACCCAGGTTCAATTCCAGCCAGGGTCATTTGTTAAACCTTCCCCGTCTCTCTCTCCCCACTCATTTCCTGTCCCTTTGTAACTGCCCTGTCACAATAAAGGAATAATAAAAAAAATGATATAAGTAGTAAACTGCAACACACACACAAATATTCATGGCCCATTTGAAATACCTTCGTGGATCACCAGGGGGGCCCGGCCCACAGTTTGGGAATCATAGTGTTAGACAACTGATGTGGAAATACAGTAGTAACATATGTTGCTTAGCTTCTGATTGTATGTGTTCTTTACAGACATAAAACTGTTCTGCACAGAACATCTATTTGTTTGTGTTCAGGTGTCTTTGCAGCAATTGACACAGACCACACATGAATCGTTTCCAAGAAAACTGGGAATTGTTCAGTTCCAATGGTTTCTGTGAGGCACAAAAGGATGCTAGACAAACTTATTCTGGCCAAGTTTCAAAGGCTATGTATGTCCTTCTATCCACTGCATTCAAAGTTTTTCGACAAAGAAAGAATATTCTTACACACACTCTCTCGCTTTTTTCAAAGACAAATGTGGCTACACACACACACACACACACACACACACACACACACGCACGCACGCACGCACGCACGCACGCACGCACGCACGCACGCACGCACGCACACACACACACACACACACACAAACACACACACACACACACACACACACAGTATGCGCACACACACACACACACACACACACACACACACACACACACACACACACACACACACACACACACACACACACACACACACACACACAGTGTGCGCACACACACCGCTCAGAGTCCACTTAATCACATTTCCCATCCCATTCCCTTTAGCCTGCGGCTGATGGCTTACTGCAACAAACTTCCTCACCTGCCTGCTGAACTACACATGAAACTTCACACAGAGAGCTCTTCAGACAATTGCGAATGAAGCGTGTGTGTGTGTGTGTGTGTTTGTGTGTGTGTGTGTGTGTGTGTGTGTGTGTGTGTGTGTGTTTGTGTGTGTGTGTGTGTCTCTCTCTCTCTCTCTCTCTCTCTCGTTGCTTGTAGTACTACTGTGTGTGTGTGTGTGTGTGTGTGTGTGTGTGTGTGTGTGTGTGTGTGTGTGTGTGTGTGTGTGTGTGTGTGTGTGTGTGTGTGTGTGTGTGTGTGTGTGTGTGTGTGTGTGTGTGTGTGTGTGTGTGTGTGTGTGTGTGTGTGTGTGTGTGTGTGTGTGTGTTTGTCTGTCTTTCTCTCTCTCTCTCTTGCTACTGCTGCTGCTATTGTGTGTGTGTGTGTGTGTGTGTGTGTGTGTGTGTGTGTGTGTGTGTGTGTGTGTGTGTGTGTGTGTGTGTGTGTGTGTGTGTGTGTGTGTGTGTGTGTGTGTGTGTGTGTGTGTGTGTGTGTGTGTGAGTGTTCAAGAGCGAGTGTGGGCGGTTGTCCATACCCTTTCTTCACACGGACAAAGTCAAATGCCATCTGCCTGTAGGCGAAGGCCTTCTCATTCAGGTAGCGGCTGTAACGTCTGATGAATGTTGACATGTCGTAGCCTAAAATGGAGAGAGGCAGAGTGTAGCTACATTTTAGAGTGTAGTTAGATTTTACCAGAGCTGTATAAAACAGAAGTATAAGTACTCTTACAGATGTAATTACAACACTGGTAGAACAATATTACAAATGAACCTATGTACCCAGAAATGATGGCCTGAATCATATGTTTCAACAAACATGACTGCACTTGTTTGATGCCTTTGCAAACCACAGTTTTTGTGAATGTCTGAGCAGCACATTTGTATAATTAACAACTGTTATAAGAAGCACATTTCGGGAACATAATAGGCCTACATGCTGGCCTTTGAAATTAAAACACCCTAATCATTAGGGCTGTAACAATACACCAAACTCACAATTGTATCGCAAATTCTGACCTACAGTTTCCACAAAAGCTTTTAAAATGTATTTTTTGAAATTAATTGATGTGCTTTTATCACATTTACCAACATAATGAATGAAATAACTGCAATAGGTTTTATGTAGAGTAGGTTACAACAGGCTACTGAAATAAAAAGAAGTTTAAAATGACAATGATGATGATGCAGTTTGGAAGCACTATCCCATCATATCATTTGGTTGTTTTATGGACTGAAGATCCAGAACTTTGAAAGGGTGTGTCATGATCCTGCATTCTTGCATCTCAAGACAGGTCTGTGGCTCTGCGCGTCACGATTTCTTGGTTGGATACAATATTGTTACAGCCCTACTAATTATCAATTGGGACCACTCGACCATTCTAATTCAAGCTAGATATGAAAAAAGGGGGTAAAAGTGTTTAGAATTAAGTGCCAGGTTATATAACAATGTAGCCCATCGAATCCCATAGAAAGACAGTTCTCAAGGGGAAATCAATGAACAATCTCCAAGTAACTGTGCATAATGCTGGACACAAGTACAACCAATCATACCACTGATCAGAGTGACATAATATACAGTATATAGCATTTGTTTTGATGACAGAAGAACCAAGGAAAGGTAGGTTGACGAGAATTATCATCCAAAATTCAGCGTAGTGTCCCATTAGCCATATTAGCATTTGTAGGCTTTAGCTCAATAGGTAGAAGAGGTCCATTGTCCTTGTTTTGAATAATGTGTATCTGTGTGTGGACAAAATCACCATGGAAACTTGTTTCAATTGCCATGAGAGCTTGACTGACTTAACTGGGATTATGGCAAGTGGCTGTGGTCAAAGCCTGCCTTTACTCAATGAGCTCCCGAGACTCCCACTCCCACTCTTTAGCTACTTATACACACCTTTAGCTACTTATACACACCACAACCTTACCAATTGAGGCCTCACACACACACACACACACACACACACACACACACACACACACACACACACACACACACACACACACACACACACACACACACACACACACACACACACACACACACACACACACACACACACACACACACACACACACACACACACACACACACACACACACGCACATGCACACACCCACACACTTCTCATAATGAGGCTGTCTTTGCTAATACACACATGCAGTTTGGCATCCTTATTCACTCCCAGGATTGAGACAGGAATGTCTAGTGTTGGCATATTCCAATACAATATTTGAAAAGATGCCCCACAGACCGGGTCTTTCCAGAGCATCCCGGCAACGATTAAGTGTCCAATTGGGGGTGGGGAATTACAGTCAGCCTTTGTCCTGCATCTTTTCCTGGGATGTGAACAATCTTCACCTTCAACATTCACTAAGTATAGTCAGACTGCTGGGGCTCATACTACAAAGCTAATTTAGGAGTAAACCAGGTTAAGTTACGAGGTAAATCATCTAATAGAAGAGCCTGGAATCCTAATTCTCTTACATGTAAAGCCAGGCTCAAACTACACGACTAGCGATTGTGTGTCCGATTTTGGCGTCGGGGTGCACCGCACACTAGAAGAGAATCGCAACTGTCACTCTTATCGCTGCTCGCAACCACCGAGACAATGCCCGACGTTCTATTTCCAGTCGCAAATATCAAACACTGTTTGATTTCTACGACTTGCGATCGGCGACTCTTTGAGCTGCTAAAGTTCTATCTTAGAACGTCGCACACGACGAGGAAATCTTCCCCGACAATCGCTTGCGATGGTCCTGGGGGGTAACGTTCCAGCGATTGTCGTAAGGGGGGTTTTCAGCCGAGAATCGGGCCGATAGTCGCGTAGTTTGAGCCAGGCTTAAGAACACACAGAACTCAAAACTCTTCTATTGGATGATTTACCTCTTTAACTTAACCTGGTGTACTCCTACATCAGCTTTGTAGTATAGGCTCCTGGCCACCAGTGACTGTGTATCTGTACTTACATAACCAGACCCAACTCACCCTGGGATCCGGTCTTGTCCAGGAAGTTGCTGAGGTTGAACAGGGTGTTTCTGGAGGCCAGGAACTGGATAAACCTCTGCCAAAGACAAGACAAGAGAAGGGGAGAACATATCAGAAAACACGACACTAGATACTGTAGATAGATAGATAGATAGATAGATAGATAGATAGATAGATAGATAGATAGATAGATAGATAGATAGATAGATAGATAGATAGATAGATAGATAGATAGATAGATAGATAGATAGATAGATAGATAGATAGATAGATAGATAGATACGCGCTAGAACGCAAGGAAGGACACAAATATACAAGGACACAAGTGTACAATAGTGCAAGGGTAAACTGATTCGCTTACAGAAGGATACAAAGACACACAGGCACAAAGAAACAAGATGCACAGAAACAGGGATACAATGACACACAGAGACAAGAATGCAAAGAAGCAAGGATACAGACACAAGCGCAAATAACGATAAGGATACCCTAATACCATACCAGTGTATTTACATATAATAGTTTGTACATTTCTTTATAAGGGGTAAGTGATGAGATTTGAGATTTGAGAAAGTCATTTTATGTACAGTATATAGAGTCTATGGCACTGTGCAGTATAAGGAGTGCATAGTGTATAGTGTAGCATCTGTGGTACCTCAGAGGGATTACAGTTAACCCAAACGCACTATCGAAATGGTATCTTTCACATTTAACACAACAGGACACAGTGGTCAATGCATTCTGGCTATACAAGCAAACAAGCTGAGGAGTGTCTAATGGACCTACAGTACAATCACTACAGTACAGCAAATCATTACATGGAATGGGACCCAGCTGGATATGGATATGTTTCATTGATATGCACCAACCAGGTCACTAAGGTCAATAGAGAAGAATTTGCTGGTAATTCCAAGTCAAAACAATGCAATGTCTGGACTCTCTGCCTCCCTCCCAACTACCACTGGCACCTGGAGGTGTTTTTCACTTGCTATGGGACAGTGCAAGGCCGTCCCTGGGACGGTTTGAGCTATGGCTCAGAGTGGGGTGATAAGCTATCCAGTGCCCACCCCTCCCCTTAATCTTCAACGCGTCCTCTGGTTCTTTCTACTCGAAACGAAGCTGTTCTCAGACGCTTTCCCCGAGCAGCTTACATTATATGTTTTCGTTCTTATTTTTATTTTACCATATGTTTTACCTTATTGTTTCAATTTTCTTTGACCCTAATTTCTTTCTTTCTTTCTTGTTTCCTTTCTTTTTTGCTTTATTTTTTTTGTGAAGCACATTGAGTTGCCACTTTCGTATGTACGAAATGCGCTATACAAATAAACTTGTCTTACAGTAGGCTATAGTACATTTCTAACTGTGAGGCTATCTGATGAATGCCAAGCTGAGACGTGTACATCATCCACAGCTGATGAGTCAGAGCAGCACTATAATCGAATCAGCAACATCTCTATTCTGCCTGCTTTCCCATTCTGTCTGTCAAACCCCCTATGCCCAACTTCTCAGCTTTGCCCCCCCCCCTCCCCTCTCCCTCTTTCTCTCTCTCTCTCTCTCTCTCTCTCTCTCTCTCTCTCTCTCTCTCTCTCTGGTGTACCTGCAGGGTGTGTGTGTGTGTGTGTGTGTGTGTGTGTGTGTGTGTGTGTGTGTGTGTGTGTGTGTGTGTGTGTGTGTGTGTGTGTGTGTGTGTGTGTGTGTGTGTGTGTGTGTGTGCGTGAGATAGAGAGGGAAGGAGAGCGAGAGAAAGTGTAGTGAGAGAGAGAGGGAGAGAGAGAGTAAGTGAGAGAGAGAGAGAGAGAGAGAGAGAGAGAGAGAGAGAGAGAGAGAGAGAGAGAGAGAGAGAGAGCAAGCGAGAGAGAGAGAAAGTGAGTGAGAGAGAGAGGGAGAGAGACAGAGGGAGAGCGAGAGTGAAAGCAAGAGAAAGTGATTGAGAGAGAAAGAGAAAGTGAGAGAGAGAGAGGGAGGGAGAGAGGCAGAGAGAGAAAGAGAGAGAGAGAGAGAGAGAGAGAGAGAGAGAGAGAGAGAGAGAGAGAGAGAGAGAGAGAGAGAGAGAGAGAGAGAGAGAGAGAGAGAGAGAGAATGTGTGTGAGTGTGTGTATGACTATGTGAGGGCAGAGCATTCCATTCTATTAGCCAACCCTCCAAGGTATCAGGTGAGTCACTCAAGCGAACGGCTATAGCTGCCAAAACACACACACACACACACACACACACACACACACACACACACACACACACACACACACACACACACACACACACACACACACACACACACACACACACACACACACACACACACACACACACACACACACACACACACACACACACACACACACACACACACACACCACAACGTCAGCAGGCAAAGCCAGAATTAATTGAAAAAGCGGTGTGATACCATCAGGCTGTAATTGTGCAGAGCTGAGATCAAAACGAGAAGCACTTGCGGGTGCCAAAGCACCCATAGCAAAGGGAGATAGAGAAAACACAGCCATAATGATGAACACACACTTCTCAACAGGAGAACATGTCCCAGTTGAGACGTGTGTGTGTGTGTGTGTGTGTGTGTGTGTGTGTGTGTGTGTGTGTGTGTGTGTGTGTGTGTGTGTGTGTGTGTGTGTGTGTGTGTGTGTGTGTGTGTGTGTGTGTGTGTGTGTGTGTGTGTGTGTGTGTGTGTGTTTGTCTGTGTGCATGTGTGTCTGTGTGCATGCGCATGGGTGTCTGTGTCTGTCACATTACAGTTGAGGTTGGAACATGCAGTATGTGCTCATTGTGTGTGTGCGTGCGTGTGTGTGTGTGTGTGTGTGTGTGTGTGCATGATTCTCCACAGAATCATAAATAACTGAGTGCATACTGCAGTTACTATATGCTTGTCAGTGTTGGCCAACTCTGTACATTGAACTAATCAGTTAATGAATAAACCACACCAGCAACATTGAATGGTACAGTCATCCACATTACTGCTAACTTCCATATTCATACTCTGCTAGCTTGCTGCACTGCTGCCAGTCGTACCAAGTAGCCTAATCAGTCACATCCGCAATCATTATATCGCCGAGACGCAGAGCGTCGGGGATGTAATGGTTTTGTGAGCACCGCCGCCGCCGCCGCCGCCGCGTCCGCCGCCGCGTCCGCCGCCGCCGCGTAAGGTCTTTCGTGTTAACGCGATAACTTTTGAACGGATGTTTGGATTTGTCCCAGATTTGGTGTGTGAATGCTCTAGGGCAGGTTCATGAACTGATTCGAGTTTGGAGGTCAACAATTTCAAGATGGCCGAATTCAAGATGGCCGAATTTTTGTTTGGTCCATAACTTCTGACCAGGTGGATGGATTTGTCCCAGATTTGGTGTGTGAATGCTCTAGGGTGGGTTCATGAACTGATTACAGTTTGGAGGTTAACACTTTCAAGATGGCCGAATTCAAGATGGCCGAATTTTTGTTTGGTCCATAACTTCTGACCAGGTGGATGGATTTGTCCCAGATTTGGTGTGTGAATGCTCTAGGGTGGGTTCATGAACTGATTACAGTTTGGAGGTTAACACTTTCAAGATGGCCGAATTCAAGATGGCCGAATTTTTGTTTGGTCCATAACTTTTGACCGGGTGGATGGATTTGTCCCAGATTTGGTGTGTGAATGTTCTAGGGTAGGTTCATGAACTGATTCGAGTTTGGAGGTCAACAATTTCAAGATGGCCGAATTCAAGATGGCCGAATTTTTGTTTGGCCCCTTACTTCTGACCGGGTGGATGGATTTGTCCCAGATTTGGTGTGTGAATGCTCTAGGGTGGTTTCATGAACTGATTACAGTTTGGAGGTTAACACTTTCAAGATGGCCGAATTCAAGATGGCCGAATTTTTGTTTGGTCCATAACTTCTGACCGGGTGGATGGATTTGTCCCAGATTTGGTGTGTGAATGTTCTAGGGTAGGTTCATGAACTGATTCGAGTTTGGAGGTCAACAATTTCAAGATGGCCGAATTCAAGTTGGCCGAATTTTTGTTTGGCCCATTACTTCTGACCGGGTGGATGGATTTGTCCCAGATTTGGTGTGTGAATGCTGCAGGGTAGGTTCATGAACTGATTCGAGTTTGGAGGTCAACACTTTCAAAATGGTGGAATTTTTATTTGGCCCATAACTTCTGACTGGGTGGATTGATTTGCCCGGTAACTCCTTAATTTAATGGTTCACCGTTTCAGTGAATCTACCTGATCAGGTAGGCCTACAGTGTAATAACCAGTGTAACAATATTTAATACCATGTAATACCAGTGTAAAAATAGGCAATACCAGGTACAGTGTAATAACCAGTGTAACAATATGTAATACCATGTAATACTAGTGTAATACCAGTGTACAAATATGCAATACCATGTAATACCACTTACACACAAATAGCCTACATGATATAAGTACAAAATTGGTACATGGTGTCACACTGGTATGACGTGGTATTAAATATTGTTACACTGGTTATTACACTGTACCTAATGTGGTATATCCACTGTAATAGTGAACCATTAAAACAGTGTTACCATTTGCCCCATTTTTTCCTTCATTTTCACAATAGTCATTTGGTTTTAAGCCTATGCACGTCATTGATCTATGTATAGATATTAAATAGATTTATTTTATATTTTGTATTTATCATAAACGTTCATGAAAAGATGGACGGGAGTGGTAGGAATGATTGGGGACTGGAAGCGTCGCGTTTCGGGGATATACCTTAAGCAGTCGAAGGCGACTGCACAGGCAGTCTAGTTTAGCCTAGAAGCATTGCACGAGTCTGTCCAAATAATGAGTAGGAATTTAACTATGAAATGTACTCAACGGAAATGAATTATATCCCCGAAACGCGGAGCGTCGGGGATGTAATGGTTTTGCGTGCGCCGCCGCCGCCGCCGCCGCGTCCGCGTCCGCGTCCGCCGCGTCCGCCGCCGCGTAAGGTCTTTCGTGTTAACGCGATAACTTTTGAACGGATGTTTGGATTTGTCCCAGATTTTTTGGGTGAATGCTCCAGGACAGGTTCATGAACTGATTCGAGTTTGGAGGTCAACACTTTCAAAATGGCTGAATTCAAGATGGCCGAATTTTTGTTTGGTCCATAACTTCTGACCGGGTGGATGGATTTGTCCCAGATTTGGTGTGTGAATGCTCTAGGGTAGGTTCATGAACTGAGTCGAGTTGGGAGGTCAACACTTTCAAGATGGCTGAATTCAAGATGGCCGAATTTTTGTTTGGTCCATAACTTCTGACCTGGTGGATGGATTTGTCCCAGATTTGGTGTGTGAATGCTCTAGGGTAGGTTCATGAACTGATTCGAGTTTGGAGGTCAACACTTTCAAGATGGCTGAATTCAAGATGGCCGAATTATTGTTTGGCCCATAACTACTGACCGGTTGGATGGATTTGTCCCAGATTTTGTGTGTGAATGCTCTAGGGTAGGTTCATGAACTGATTCGAGTTTGGAAGACAACACTTTCAAAATGGCGGAATTTTCATTTGGCCCATAACTTCTGACTGGGTGGATTGATTTGCCCGGTAACACCTTATTTTAATGGTTCACCATTTCAGTGAATCTACCATATTAGGTACAGTGTAATAACCAATGTAACAATATTTAATACCATTTAATACTAGTGTAATACCAGTGTAACAATATGCAATATCAGGTACAGTGTAGTAACGAGTGTAACAGTATGCAATACCATGTAATATAGTGTAATACCAGTGTAACAATATGCAATACCATGTAATACCACTTACGCACAAACACATGATGTAAGTAAAAAAATTACATTGTATTAAATATTGTTACACTGGTTATTACACTGTACCTAATGTGGTATATCCACTGAACCATTAAAACAGTATTACCATTTGCCCCATTTTTTGCTTCATTTTCACAATAGTCGTTTGGTTTTAAGCCTATGCGCGTCATGTCACGTCTGTATATACGTTTACGAAGTGGTGGACGGGAGTGGTAGGAATGATGGGGGACTGGAAGCGTCGCGTTTCGGGGATATACCTTAAGCAGTCGAAGGCGACTGCACAGGCAGTCTAGTTGTCCTTGTATTTATGCAAAATACACAAATGTTCATGTCCTTTAAATATCAAAACTCCTAAACTGTTGCAAAGTGATAGACGTGATGGTCAATAATAAATGTCGAAGATAGTCTTTCCTGCATCACTGTTTACTGTATACAGTCAACACCTTAATTGCACCCACAAAATAGAGCTCTCAAGTGGGTGACACCAAGTTGTATGCGCAGATTAGCATTTTAACGGCATCCGGTTTCCAGGAATAGGGACAGATACATTGGGTTGACAAAAATATAAGACAGAGGTTAACAGCTGTCATTCGCCTATCACCGCATTCTTTCCTTAGTAACAAATGGTACGGCCCAACCACATGTGTGTGTTTATCAAGCGAAACGTGAAAATTATAAAGAAATGTTGCTATCCCTTGGCTACTCATGAATTTTTGAGAACTACATCTCACATTCTCGAGTGAGCTGTAAGGACTTCCTTCTGTGAAGCTTAGTTGCATGAGCATGAGTCTGCTCGATGGTAAGTTTTGAAAGTATATTACTAAACCAAGGCGATTTGAGTAATTACAGTTATGGCATTTTTAAGTTTTATCAAAAGAGTGTTGTCAGGAGTGAAAAACAACCTGTATCAGAGCTTGTTTAGAAATATTCCCAAAGTATCGTACGCCAGTATGGTTGTGGCGGTTTACCATGGGTTACCATGGACACGGCTCGTGAAATCTCCCTCCTGTAGTCTGCTGGTTTTGCGGGTTTAGCATGTTGATAGCAACATCGTATTCATGTTGCCGTTTGACACAAAGTGATCAACCATTAGCCTGGTGAACCAGCACCACCCGCTGGACGGCAAAATGTTTTGTCTACGGGTGGGTCTGGCCTCGCATAATGATTCAATGAAGCCAGAATGCCATGAATCTGGCAAACCAATTACAACGCAAAGATGTGCTTTGAATCAAAGCGGGCAGGGTTTTGAGGGAAGGTTGTTCTCATCAACAATCTTCGGATGTATTATGCATCGAGGCCAGACTAAATTAGACAGCCACATTTAGTCTGGTTTATCAGGCTAATCAACCATGTCATACCTACAGCCTATTTTTAGCACCCTCGACAGTTTCATGTGCACTCACACTTTATTTGAGACTGGTCCCCATTCATTTTCGATCACTCGTGGAAACCAATAAGTTGTTAAATGCTCTATAGCCTGCATATTTCATATACTGAGCAGAGCTGAGAGAGTGGACCTCTCCCAACTATTGTTTTCATTGTTTTTACTTATTATACTTTCATCAGTTAAACACTACAGTCTGTCATATGAGAGCATTGATGTATTAGTCAGAGAGGTGCCAAGCGATGTGAAAAATAAAAGGTCCCATTCGTGCAGGGTTTGGTGCCAAGCATTCACCAGCATTGCCAGTGGGTGTGGGTGGCACCGGGCACTAACATTCAATTAAAACATTCCTTAGGACATTATACTGCCCACTGTTTCTCAGGAGGAAAGTGTGCAAGTTCTCACTTTTGTAGCAATCTCGTATGTATCTTATTGTTTTTCCTTAAAGCGATACTGTACCATTTCTGGAATTAAATTCATTTTACACCTCCCCTTGACTTAAAAGATTGGGTTTTACCTTTCTTCTGTACTTCCAGTCGTTCTCTTGCGTTTGGCAGTGTTACTGTAACTTTACTTTATTTCACTGAATCTTATGGGTCCACTTAGCAGCTAGCTGAATCAATGATAACTGCAAGCTTGTGATTAGCAGTAGCATCAACAGACTAAGAGAATGGCTGAAAGAACAGAAGAAATGTAAAACTCAATTATTTAACCGAAGAAGATGTGTAAAATGAGCTTATATTCAGCAATGGTACTGTATCGCTTGAAATGCTAAGGACATAGGCAACTGCCAAGCTTTTCTTTGGGTAGTGAGTAAGAATCGAATGCCTCTTTTCCACTGCTGTTTTTTTTTTCTGGAAGGCCTTCAGCTCGACACAGCATAACTCGGCCGACACTTTTTGCTTTTTGATTGGGCACGACACAGCTCTATCGAAGAGCAAAAAGTGGTGGCCGAGTTGTGCTGTGTCGAGCAGTAGGTCTAACAGAAAACTGGCAGTGGAAAATCGGGCGAAGTTAGGGAAAAAAACAGTAATGATTACATGTAAAAATGCACATCATTGGTGAGGCAAACAAAGCAACATGTATCCTTTTCAAATACAATATTTCATCAGACAGAAAAAAACATTTCACCATTTTCGTCCTTTTCGCCTTCCACATGACTCATCCACATGTCTCCCTCCTACTTTCACACACACATATCTTCACACAGATGCTTCCTTTTCTCTCCACGTACACACATACACACATACAGACGTACACAGACGTGCACACGCACACACACACACACACACACACACACACACACACACACACACACACACACACACACACACACACACACACACACACACACACACACACACACACACACACACACACACACACACACACACACCATAAAACATGCACACACGTGTCTGCTTGAGAAAAGTCAATAGACTGTGTAATTTGATAAGAGAGCACCATGATGCCATGTTGTTCCCTCTCAATTTCATCTCTCAGCTGCCAAAACTTTCTCCTCTCCTCTCCTCTCCTCTCCTCCATGTTTCTCTCCTTTCCTCCCTTGTCCTCTGCTTTCCTTTTCTCTCTTCTCCTCCCCTCCACTTTCTTCCACTTCCATCTGCTCTCCGCCCCACTGAGCTCTTCATCCCAATCTTTCCCTCCTATCCATCTCGCCCTGTCTCCTCTTCTTATTCCTCCCTTCCTCTGTGTCTCCACTCTCCTCCCCTCTCTCTCTTCCTCATCCATCTCCTCTACTCTCTTCTCTTTTACTCTCCTGCCATATGCCACGACCATCTCCTCTTCTCTTCTCTTCGCTCATCCCCTTACCTCTCTTTTCTCTCCTCTCTTCCCTTCTCCTCTCCTCCCTTCTCCCTCCCCACTTGCCTATCCTCTCTTCCCGTCTCCTCTCCTTCCTTCTCCTCTCCTCTCTCCTCCACTCTGAGTAGCTCAACACTACTTATTCCTCCTCTCCTCCACAGCAGCTACTCTTTTCCTCTTCTATATTCTGCAAAAATTGAAGTCTTACAATTTCATTGTTTAATATATCAGAATTGATTTGACCCATTAGCAGCACCATCTGGTGTTCAGAGTTATTGATGCTAATTTACATTTCGCTGTAACTCTGGAGCGTTTAGTAAATCAATGCTAACACTGTGAAGAGAGTGAAAATCAAGTCATTTGTGAGTGCGGCAGATACACCCTTCTCCTCTAACCGGGCGAATAGACCGGCCGCGAGGAGATTCAAGCGACAGAGAATAGCTTTTGTGCAGCAAGAGTGATACGAGCGATTTAAGCGACTAGAGCATGTCCGTTTAAAGCAGAATGCAAGCATTCCAACATTCCCATTGGCTGTGGCGGCTGTCGCCGAACCGCGTCATAGCTAATTTGCATAATATTCACAGGAGTTCAACTACAAACTGTCGCTCTCGTCGCGCGAATCGCTTCTAGTCGCCCGAATCGCGTTTGCCTCTTCCTCTTCTATCCTATATAGTATATGACATGACAGCCGCAGTCCATGCTGGTAGATGCTGCCCTGCCCACCTGGCACCCTAGATGGGATTTTGGGACACAGCTACAGTTGCACAGGCATAATCAATCCATCACTGCTCACAAACAAGCCAGGCACAGGCATAATCAATCTACCACCGCTTGCAGACAAAGAACTGCCTGAACACTAACCTGTAAAATAGTGGTGTGAATAGGCACTGCCCTCGCGATTCGATTACGATTCGGATGGTAGCGATTCGATTCGATTCGATTCAATTCTATGATGCATTGAAATGCATTACATTTGTAATGTTTCATCAGTCCTGATGAGGCAATACAAGTAGTTAGATACTGGGCAACATTTTACAGTTTTCTGTATCAGTCTATCAGTTTTCAATGCTTTGAAGTGCTTTTATTTAATTTAACATGCATTTGCTCCTGAAATATCCAGGGAAGTAATTGAAACTTAAAAAAATTGCCGCATCGATTCTGGAACGTGTCGCATTGAATTGAATCGTCCATGCCCCGCATTGCATTGCATCGCCGAATCGATTATTGTTGACACCACTATAAAATACTACTTGTAAAATACAAATCAAGTCAAGTCAAATCAAATAATGTAGAAAGAATGCCTGGAGTTTAACTGAGACAAGCATAATGGGTGCTGAGACAGAGTTGTACAGTAAGTGTTGGCGAAGAAAATGAAATTTTGACTCATGTTAAGACGTCAATGTGTGTTCAAAAA
>NC_085861.1:47936221-47938721 GCF_034702125.1 Engraulis encrasicolus | reverse complement strand
GATCATTTATTTGCATTAATTGCATATGCTGGGGTAAAGACACAACAACAACTATTATCAAAATCAAAACTACTAGCATGCCATGACAGACAACAACTCTGTTCTAGTGACAACTTTGGCCTTCGATGTGATTTAATGTCATTTATGTATTTATGTATTTATCTTTCTTCCATGAATGACAAGAGATCTCAGTCAACAGACATGATGAGCGACTCGGGCTCATGAATCTTGTAAAAGCAGTTTTAAATTACTGCAGCTGAAGCTTGGCATAGGAAGTAGCAGCACAAAAATCAAACTTGGTTGAGAATATCTGTCACATAAAATCTGTCCCAAAAGCACCACTATTTCCTCCTTCAATTCTGGCAATCTTATCTCTATGGTTTAACCATAAGAAGACAGGCGAGGGAGACAAGAAGCCATCTGCTACTATCGACCCTATCAGGATTGGGTCAGGGGGTGGGGGAGCCATCACCTAGCCAGTGCATTAGCTGATGCTATCAGTGATGTCAGGCTTCTGCCACCAGAGTGTCAGACAGGGCTAAACCACATGAGCACAGCAGTATCCTATCCTATCTTATCCACAGCTCCTACACATTCTGCCTCTGCTGACGACCCTAAAGTACCATCAGATAACACTAGCCAATTTGTTTGGGGCACTTGTGTGGCCTTGTAGTCAGGTTGAGTTTCAACATGGATATTTTGTTAGAGGCCCTCAATTGTGTTCAGCTACAGTACCACTGAAGTTAGGAGACTACGGCCATGGTTACACGTATGCATATTTTCTAAAATGATTAAAAAAAAAAAAAAATCAGTTTACACATTTTGATCCTGTTCACATGATATGTGCATCACCATTGTGACAGGTGTGAAAACTTTTTAGGAAGCTGTTTTAGGAAGCTATAACTCCATTATAGTATACGCATACAGTACATCCAAAATATCCACATCCAAAATGTATGTGTAGACAGAGTCATCATAGTCTCTGTGGATGCATTAATGGTTGAAGGGCTTTTATGCGGCTACATGCTCCATTAGCATTTACATTTTATTGGACTGCTGTTTGAGTGCATGATCAACCTTAGCACAACGCAGCTGGTGAAACATCCCTTACACCATAAACAATAAATAACAAACAGGTTACACAATAAACAATAAACAACAAACAGGTGGCATTGAGGTACCATCTGTGATGCTGACACACTAAAAGAATGTGAGGGAAATACAGAGCACTGTGGCAACCACATTCTAGAATGTTCCAAGCTCTCACCTCGTTGCCATGGACCATAAGGTAATGCGTGGTTCCCAGGGCCTTGAAGACCACGACCCAGCTGGCGTTGCCGGCCCTCTCGAAGAGTGTGTCGGCCATCTGTGGGATGTTGACGTTGGACTCCTGTGTGGCCTGGATCAGGTCTGTGAGGGGAGAGGACAGAACAGAAGCAATGTGATTTTAGAAACCAAGAAGATCAGACTGTCGGAATAAACCAGTCGATCAACACCTGACATCAGAGACCGTCAAATGAACACCACTCACCATAGCCTACATTTTCAAGACAAGCCATATGAACACTATGAACATCTAGCGTTAAAATGAGTTAATACGGTATACTGGGCTACGTACATATGGGTGTGTGTCATACATACATATGGGTGTATCATACATACTGTACATATGGGTGTGTGTCATACATACATATGGGTGTATCATACATACTGTACATATGGGTGTGTGTCAACAACCTTTCACACTATGAACCTGTCTCTCAAAACTTTTCCTTCACTCATCACTTCTTGTCCTCTTTCTTCCACTCAGTCATGTCCACCCTTCATACACCACTATAGCATCCATGTCTTATCAATAAAGTTATCATTACAGACCCTTGTCAATAACGTCACCAGCCAGTTGTCAATACCTGTTCAGGTAGCAAAATTTATCTGGCCCATTGTTGGCCCGATCCTTTTTTCGCGAGTGCTGACAGTCGGCCCAATTCTGGCTTTGTCCGCGGCCCAATAATGGCCCTATTACCGTATGCCGACAATGTCGGCTCAGTGTTGGCTCAGTTACTGCATGAGACTGCATGACAGTTATTTTCAGTGTCGGCCGAGTGTTGGCTCAGTTACTGCATGAAGTGACAGTTATTTTCAGTGTTCTATGAAGTGTTGGCTGAGTCACGGTAACCAGTGTTCCAGCCGAGCCGACACTCAGCCGACAGTGCCGACATTCAGCCAAGATCGGGCCGACTGTTCTTGCTACCTGGGTGGCATCCTATGCCAGTTTCGACGCAGATTTCCAATTACTCTTGGTATTGCCAGGGACTACACCCCCAAGCACCCCTATTGCTGCTGTTCCAAACATAATTGCATTGTACACATTACATACTGTGCTACGTACACAACATTTGATTAACAGGCTATCCTGCATCCTACCTCCCACTCCTCCTTTCATTCCCGTCCTTTCTCCCTCTGCCCCACTTGTTGTGTGTAAACTGTAACAGGTGCTGTG